>NC_142643.1:22138712-22441742 GCF_053813885.1 Theobroma cacao
TGTAAAAAAAATTCAACTTAAAATCAATTATGAGATTATATGATCATTCAAAGGCATAAATAAAGCTTTTGAAGGCATAAGTGACTATAAAAGAAGTTTTCTTCTCAATGAATCGTTTTTGCATCACGTTTCCCGAGGTAAACATTCAATTATAATCTGTTTTAACCCAAAATGTAAAAAAATTCAACTTAAAATAAGCTATAAGATTATATAATCATTGAAAAAAAGAAATAAAGCTTTTGAAGGCATAAGTGACTATAAAAGAAGTTTTCTTCTCAATGAATGGTTTTTGCATCACGTTTCTCGAGGTAAACATTCAATTATAATCTGTTTTAACCCAAAATGTAAAAAAATTCAACTTAAAATAAGTTATAAGATTATATAATCATTTAAGAAAAGAAATAAAGCTTTTGAAGGCATAAGTGACTATAAAACAAGTTTTCATCTCAATGAATTCTTTTTCCTTCACGTTTCTCGAGGTAAACATTCAATTATAATCTGTTTTAACCCAAAATGTAAAAAAAATCAACTTAAAATAAGTTATAAGATTATATAATCATTTAAAGGGAGAAATAAAGCTTTTGAAGGCATAAGTGACTATAAAAGAAGTTTTCTTCTCAATGAATGGTTTTTGCTTCACGTTTCCCGAGGTAAACATTCAATTATAATCTGTTTTAACCCAAAATGTAAAAAAAATCAACTTAAAATAAGTTATAAGATTATATAATCATTTAAAGGGAGAAATAAAGCTTTTGAAGGCATAAGTGACTATAAAAGAAGTTTTTTTCTCAATGAATGGTTTTTGCTTCACGTTTCCCGAGGTAAACATTCAATTATAATCTGTTTTAACCCAAAATGTAAAAAAAATTCAACTTAAAATCAATTATGAGATTATATGATAATTTCAAGGCATAAATAAAGCTTTTGAAGGCATAAGTGACTATAAAAGAAGTTTTCTTCTCAATGAATGGTTTTTGCATCACGTTTCTCGAGGTAAACATTCAATTATAATATGTTTTAACCCAAAATGTAAAAAAATTCAACTTAAAATAAGTTATAAGATTATATAATCATTTAAAAAAAGAAATAAAGCTTTTGAAGGCATAAGTGACTATAAAAGAAGTTTTCTTCTCAATGAATGGTTTTTGCTTCACGTTTCCCGAGGTAAACATTCAATTATAATCTGTTTTAACCAAAAATGTAAAAAAAATTCAACTTAAAATCAATTATGAGATTATATGATCATTTAAAGGCATAAATAAAGCTTTTGAAGGCATAAGTGACTATAAAAGAAGTTTTCTTCTCAATGAATGGTTTTTGCATCACGTTTCTCGAGGTAAACATTCAATTATAATCTCTTTTAACCCAAAATGTAAAAAAATTCAACTTAAAATAAGTTATAAGATTATATAATCATTTAAAGGGAGAAATAAAGCTTTTGAAGGCATAAGTGACAATAAAAGAAGTTTTCTTCTCAATGAATGGTTCTTGCTTCACGTTTCCCGAGGTAAACATTCAATTATAATCTGTTTTAACCAAAAATGTAAAAAAAATTCAACTTAAAATCAATTATGAGATTATATGATCATTTAAAGGCATAAATAAAGCTTTTGAAGGCATAAGTGACTACAAAAGAAGTTTTCTTCTCAATGAATGGTTTTTGCATCACGTTTCTCGAGGTAAACATTCAATTATAATCTGTTTTAACCCAAAATGTAAAAAAATTCCACTTAAAATAAGTTATAAGATTATATAATCATTTAAAAAAAGAAATAAAGCTTTTGAAGGCATAAGTGACTATAAAAGAAGTTTTCTTCTCAATGAATGGTTTTTGCTTCACGTTTCCTGAGGTAAACATTCAATTATAATCTGTTTTAACCCAAAATGTAAAAAAAATCAACTTAAAATCAATTATGAGATTATATGATCATTTAAAGGCATAAATAAAGCTTTTGAAGGCATAAGTGACTATAAAAGAAGTTTTCTTCTCAATGAATGGTTTTTGCTTGACGTTTCCCGAGGTAAACATTCAATTATAATCTGTTTTAACCCAAAATGTAAAAAAAATTCAACTTAAAATCAATTATGAGATTATATGATCATTCAAAGGCATAAATAAAGCTTTTGAAGGCATAAGTGACTATAAAAGAAGTTTTCTTCTCAATGAATCGTTTTTGCATCACGTTTCCCGAGGTAAACATTCAATTATAATCTGTTTTAACCCAAAATGTAAAAAAATTCAACTTAAAATAAGTTATAAGATTATATAATCATTGAAAAAAAGAAATAAAGCTTTTGAAGGCATAAGTGACTATAAAAGAAGTCTTCTTCTCAATGAATGGTTTTTGCATCACGTTTCTCGAGGTAAACATTCAATTATAATCTGTTTTAACCCAAAATGTAAAAAAATTCAACTTAAAATAAGTTATAAGATTATATAATCATTTAAGAAAAGAAATAAAGCTTTTGAAGGCATAAGTGACTATAAAACAAGTTTTCTTCTCAATGAATTCTTTTTCCTTCACGTTTCTCGAGGTAAACATTCAATTATAATCTGTTTTAACCCAAAATGTAAAAAAAATCAACTTAAAATAAGTTATAAGATTATATAATCATTTAAAGGGAGAAATAAAGCTTTTGAAGGCATAAGTGACTATAAAAGAAGTTTTCTTCTCAATGAATGGTTTTTGCTTCACGTTTCCCGAGGTAAACATTCAATTATAATCTGTTTTAACCCAAAATGTAAAAAAAATTCAACTTAAAATCAATTATGAGATTATATGATAATTTCAAGGCATAAATAAAGCTTTTGAAGGCATAAGTGACTATAAAAGAAGTTTTCTTCTCAATGAATGGTTTTTGCATCACGTTTCTCGAGGTAAACATTCAATTATAATCTGTTTGAACCCAAAATGTAAAAAAATTCAATTTAAAATAAGTTATAAGATTATATAATCATTTAAAAAAAGAAATAAAGCTTTTGAAGGCATAAGTGACTATAAAAGAAGTTTTCTTCTCAATGAATGGTTTTTGCTTCACGTTTCCCGAGGTAAACATTCAATTATAATCTGTTTTAACCGAAAATGTAAAAAAAATTCAACTAAAAATCAATTATGAGATTATATGATCATTTAAATGCATAAATAAAGCTTTTGAAGGCATAAGTGACTATAAAAGAAGTTTTCTTCTCAATGAATGGTTTTTGCATCACGTTTCCCGAGGTAAACATTCAATTATAATCTGTTTTAACCCAAAATGTAAAAAAATTCAACTTAAAATAAGTTATAAGATTATATAATCATTTAAAAAAAGAAATAAAGCTTTTGAAGGTATAAGTGACTATAAAAGAAGTTTTCTTCTCAATCAATGGTTTTTGCTTCACGTTTCTCGAGGTAAACATTCAATTATAATCTGTTTTAACCCAAAATGTAAAAAAAATTCAACTTAAAATCAATTATGAGATTATATGATCATTTAAAGGCATAAATAAAGCTTTTGAAGGCATAAGTGACTATAAAAGAAGTTTTCTTCTCAATGAATGGTTTTTGCATCACGTTTCCTGAGGTAAACATTCAATTATAATCTGTTTTAACCCAAAACGTAAAAAAATTCAACTTAAAATAAGTTATAAGATTATATAATCATTTAAAGGGAGAAATAAAGCTTTTGAAGGCATAAGTGAATATAAAAGAAGTTTTCTTCTCAATGAATGATTTTTGCATCACGTTTCCCGAGGTAAACATTCAATTATAATCTGTTTTAACCCAAAATGTAAAAAAATTCAACTTAAAATAAGTTATAACATTATATAATCATTTAAAAAAAGAAATAAAGCTTTTGAAGGCATAAGTGACTATAAAAGAAGTTTTATTCTCAATGAATGGTTTTTGCATCACGTTTCTCGAGGTAAACATTCAATTATAATCTGTTTTAACCCAAAATGTAAAAAAATTCAACTTAAAATAAGTTATAAGATTATATAATCATTTAAGAAAAGAAATAAAGCTTTTGAAGGCATAAGTGACTATAAAAGAAGTTTTCTTCTCAATGAATTCTTTTTCCTTCACGTTTCTCGAGGTAAACATTCAATTATAATCTGTTTTAACCCAAAATGTAAAAAAAATCAACTTAAAATAAGTTATAAGATTATATAATCATTTAAAGGGAGAAATAAAGCTTTTCAAGGCATAAGTGACTATAAAAGAAGTTTTCTTCTCAATGAATGGTTTTTGCTTCACGTTTCCCGAGGTAAACATTCAATTATAATCTGTTTTAACCCAAAATGTAAAAAAAATTCAACTTAAAATCAATTATGAGATTATATGATAATTTCAAGGCATAAATAAAGCTTTTGAAGGCATAAGTGACTATAAAAGAAGTTTTCTTCTCAATGACTGGTTTTTGCATCACGTTTCTCGAGGTAAACATTCAATTATAATCTGTTTTAACCAAAAATGTAAAAAAATTCAATTTAAAATAAGTTATAAGATTATATAATCATTTAAAAAAAGAAATAAAGCTGTTGAAGGCATAAGTGACTATAAAAGAAGTTTTCTTCTCAATGAATGGTTTTTGCTTCACGTTTCCCGAGGTAAACATTCAATTATAATCTGTTTTAACCGAAAATGTAAAAAAAATTCAACTTAAAATCAATTACGAGATTATATGATCATTTAAAGGCATAAATAAAGCTTTTGAAGGCATAAGTGACTATAAAAGAAGTTTTCTTCCAAATGAATGGTTTTTGCATCACGTTTCCCGAGGTAAACATTCAATTATAATCTGTTTTAACCCAAAATGTAAAAAAATTCAACTTAAAATAAGTTATAAGATTATATAATCATTTAAAAAAAGAAATAAAGCTTTTGAAGGCATAAGTGACTATAAAAGAAGTTTTCTTCTCAATGAATGGTTTTTGCTTCACGTTTCACGAGGTAAACATTCAATTATAATCTGTTTTAACCCAAAATGTAAAAAAAATTCAACTTAAAATCAATTATGAGATTATATGATCATTTAAAGGCATAAATAAAGCTTTTGAAGGCATAAGTGACTATAAAAGAAGTTTTCTTCTCAATGAACGGTTTTTGCATCACGTTTCCCGAGGTAAACATTCAATTATAATCTGTTTTAACCCAAAACGTAAAAAAATTCAACTTAAAATAAGTTATAAGATTATATAATCATTTAAAGGGAGAAATAAAGCTTTTGAAGGCATAAGTGACTATAAAAGAAGTTTTCTTCTCAATGAATGGTTTTTGCATCACGTTTCCCGAGGTAAACATTCAATTATAATCTGTTTTAACCCAAAATGTAAAAAAATTCAACTTAAACTAAGTTATAACATTATATAATCATTTAAAAAAAGAAATAAAGCTTTTGAAGGCATAAGTGACTATAAAAGAAGTTTTCTGCTCAATGAATGGTTTTTGCATCACGTTTCTCGAGGTAAACATTCAATTATAATCTGTTTTAACCCAAAATGTAAAAAAATTCAACTTAAAATAAGTTATAAGATTATATAATCATTGAAAAAAAGAAATAAAGCTTTTGAAGGCATAAGTGACTATAAAAGAAGTCTTCTTCTCAATGAATGGTTTTTGCATCACGTTTCTCGAGGTAAACATTCAATTATAATCTGTTTTAACCCAAAATGTAAAAAAATTCAACTTAAAATAAGTTATAAGATTATATAATCATTGAAAAAAAGAAATAAAGCTTTTGAAGGCATAAGTGACTATAAAAGAAGTCTTCTTCTCAATGAATGGTTTTTGCATCACGTTTCTCGAGGTAAACATTCAATTATAATCTGTTTTAACCCAAAATGTAAAAAAATTCAACTTAAAATAAGTTATAAGATTATATAATCATTGAAAAAAAGAAATAAAGCTTTTGAAGGCATAAGTGACTATAAAAGAAGTCTTCTTCTCAATGAATCGTTTTTGCATCACGTTTCCCGAGGTAAACATTCAATTATAATCTGTTTTAACCCAAAATGTAAAAAAATTCAACTTAAAATAAGTTATAAGATTATATAATCATTGAAAAAAAGAAATAAAGCTTTTGAAGGCATAAGTGACTATAAAAGAAGTCTTCTTCTCAATGAATGGTTTTTGCATCACGTTTCTCGAGGTAAACATTCAATTATAATCTGTTTTAACCCAAAATGTAAAAAAATTCAACTTAAAATAAGTTATAAGATTATATAATCATTTAAGAAAAGAAATAAAGCTTTTGAAGGCATAAGTGACTATAAAACAAGTTTTCTTCTCAATGAATTCTTTTTCCTTCACGTTTCTCGAGGTAAACATTCAATTATAATCTGTTTTAACCCAAAATGTAAAAAAAATCAACTTAAAATAAGTTATAAGATTATATAATCATTTAAAGGGAGAAATAAAGCTTTTGAAGGCATAAGTGACTATAAAAGAAGTTTTCTTCTCAATGAATGGTTTTTGCTTCACGTTTCCCGAGGTAAACATTCAATTATAATCTGTTTTAACCCAAAATGTAAAAAAAATTCAACTTAAAATCAATTATGAGATTATATGATAATTTCAAGGCATAAATAAAGCTTTTGAAGGCATAAGTGACTATAAAAGAAGTTTTCTTCTCAATGAATGGTTTTTGCATCACGTTTCTCGAGGTAAACATTCAATTATAATCTGTTTGAACCCAAAATGTAAAAAAATTCAATTTAAAATAAGTTATAAGATTATATAATCATTTAAAAAAAGAAATAAAGCTTTTGAAGGCATAAGTGACTATAAAAGAAGTTTTCTTCTCAATGAATGGTTTTTGCTTCACGTTTCCCGAGGTAAACATTCAATTATAATCTGTTTTAACCGAAAATGTAAAAAAAATTCAACTAAAAATCAATTATGAGATTATATGATCATTTAAATGCATAAATAAAGCTTTTGAAGGCATAAGTGACTATAAAAGAAGTTTTCTTCTCAATGAATGGTTTTTGCATCACGTTTCCCGAGGTAAACATTCAATTATAATCTGTTTTAACCCAAAATGTAAAAAAATTCAACTTAAAATAAGTTATAAGATTATATAATCATTTAAAAAAAGAAATAAAGCTTTTGAAGGTATAAGTGACTATAAAAGAAGTTTTCTTCTCAATCAATGGTTTTTGCTTCACGTTTCTCGAGGTAAACATTCAATTATAATCTGTTTTAACCCAAAATGTAAAAAAAATTCAACTTAAAATCAATTATGAGATTATATGATCATTTAAAGGCATAAATAAAGCTTTTGAAGGCATAAGTGACTATAAAAGAAGTTTTCTTCTCAATGAATGGTTTTTGCATCACGTTTCCTGAGGTAAACATTCAATTATAATCTGTTTTAACCCAAAACATAAAAAAATTCAACTTAAAATAAGTTATAAGATTATATAATCATTTAAAGGGAGAAATAAAGCTTTTGAAGGCATAAGTGAATATAAAAGAAGTTTTCTTCTCAATGAATGATTTTTGCATCACGTTTCCCGAGGTAAACATTCAATTATAATCTGTTTTAACCCAAAATGTAAAAAAATTCAACTTAAAATAAGTTATAACATTATATAATCATTTAAAAAAAGAAATAAAGCTTTTGAAGGCATAAGTGACTATAAAAGAAGTTTTATTCTCAATGAATGGTTTTTGCATCACGTTTCTCGAGGTAAACATTCAATTATAATCTGTTTTAACCCAAAATGTAAAAAAATTCAACTTAAAATAAGTTATAAGATTATATAATCATTTAAGAAAAGAAATAAAGCTTTTGAAGGCATAAGTGACTATAAAAGAAGTTTTCTTCTCAATGAATTCTTTTTCCTTCACGTTTCTCGAGGTAAACATTCAATTATAATCTGTTTTAACCCAAAATGTAAAAAAAATCAACTTAAAATAAGTTATAAGATTATATAATCATTTAAAGGGAGAAATAAAGCTTTTCAAGGCATAAGTGACTATAAAAGAAGTTTTCTTCTCAATGAATGGTTTTTGCTTCACGTTTCCCGAGGTAAACATTCAATTATAATCTGTTTTAACCCAAAATGTAAAAAAAATTCAACTTAAAATCAATTATGAGATTATATGATAATTTCAAGGCATAAATAAAGCTTTTGAAGGCATAAGTGACTATAAAAGAAGTTTTCTTCTCAATGACTGGTTTTTGCATCACGTTTCTCGAGGTAAACATTCAATTATAATCTGTTTTAACCAAAAATGTAAAAAAATTCAATTTAAAATAAGTTATAAGATTATATAATCATTTAAAAAAAGAAATAAAGCTGTTGAAGGCATAAGTGACTATAAAAGAAGTTTTCTTCTCAATGAATGGTTTTTGCTTCACGTTTCCCGAGGTAAACATTCAATTATAATCTGTTTTAACCGAAAATGTAAAAAAAATTCAACTTAAAATCAATTACGAGATTATATGATCATTTAAAGGCATAAATAAAGCTTTTGAAGGCATAAGTGACTATAAAAGAAGTTTTCTTCCAAATGAATGGTTTTTGCATCACGTTTCCCGAGGTAAACATTCAATTATAATCTGTTTTAACCCAAAATGTAAAAAAATTCAACTTAAAATAAGTTATAAGATTATATAATCATTTAAAAAAAGAAATAAAGCTTTTGAAGGCATAAGTGACTATAAAAGAAGTTTTCTTCTCAATGAATGGTTTTTGCTTCACGTTTCACGAGGTAAACATTCAATTATAATCTGTTTTAACCCAAAATGTAAAAAAAATTCAACTTAAAATCAATTATGAGATTATATGATCATTTAAAGGCATAAATAAAGCTTTTGAAGGCATAAGTGACTATAAAAGAAGTTTTCTTCTCAATGAACGGTTTTTGCATCACGTTTCCCGAGGTAAACATTCAATTATAATCTGTTTTAACCCAAAATGTAAAAAAATTCAACTTAAAATAAGTTATAAGATTATATAATCATTTAAAGGGAGAAATAAAGCTTTTGAAGGCATAAGTGACTATAAAAGAAGTTTTCTTCTCAATGAATGGTTTTTGCATCACGTTTCCCGAGGTAAACATTCAATTATAATCTGTTTTAACCCAAAATGTAAAAAAATTCAACTTAAAATAAGTTATAACATTATATAATCATTTAAAAAAAGAAATAAAGCTTTTGAAGGCATAAGTGACTATAAAAGAAGTTTTCTGCTCAATGAATGGTTTTTGCATCACGTTTCTCGAGGTAAACATTCAATTATAATCTGTTTTAACCCAAAATATAAAAAAATTCAACTTAAAATAAGTTATAAGATTATATAATCATTTAAGAAAAGAAATAAAGCTTTTGAAGGCATAAGTGACTATAAAACAAGTTTTCTTCTCAATGAATTCTTTTTCCTTCACGTTTCTCGAGGTAAACATTCAATTATAATCTGTTTTAACCCAAAATGTAAAAAAAATCAACTTAAAATAAGTTATAAGATTATATAATCATTTAAAGGGAGAAATAAAGCTTTTGAAGGCATAAGTGACTATAAAAGAAGTTTTCTTCTCAATGAATGGTTTTTGCTTCACGTTTCCCGAGGTAAACATTCAATTATAATCTGTTTTAACCCAAAATGTAAAAAAAATTCAACTTAAAATCAATTATGAGATTATATGATCATTTAAAGGCATAAATAAAGCTTTTGAAGGCATAAGTGACTATAAAAGAAGTTTTCTTCTCAATGAATGGTTTTTGCTTGACGTTTCCCGAGGTAAACATTCAATTATAATCTGTTTTAACCCAAAATGTAAAAAAAATTCAACTTAAAATCAATTATGAGATTATATGATAATTTCAAGGCATAAATAAAGCTTTTGAAGGCATAAGTGACTATAAAAGAAGTTTTTTTCTCAATGAATGGTTTTTGCATCACGTTTCTCGAGGTAAACATTCAATTATAATCTGTTTTAACCAAAAATGTAAAAAAATTCAATTTAAAATAAGTTATAAGATTATATAATCATTTAAAAAAAGAAATAAAGTTGTTGAAGGCATAAGTGACTATAAAAGAAGTTTTCTTCTCAATGAATGGTTTTTGCTTCACGTTTCCCGAGGTAAACATTCAATTATAATCTGTTTTAACCGAAAATGTAAAAAAAATTCAACTTAAAATCAATTACGAGATTATATGATCATTTAAAGGCATAAATAAAGCTTTTGAAGGCATAAGTGACTATAAAAGAAGTTTTCTTCTCAATGAATGGTTTTTGCATCACGTTTCCCGAGGTAAACATTCAATTATAATCTGTTTTAACCCAAAATGTAAAAAAATTCAACTTAAAATAAGTTATAAGATTATATAATCATTTAAAAAAAGAAATAAAGCTTTTGAAGGCATAAGTGACTATAAAAGAAGTTTTCTTCTCAATGAATGGTTTTTGCTTCACGTTTCACGAGGTAAACATTCAATTATAATCTGTTTTAACCCAAAATGTAAAAAAAATTCAACTTAAAATCAATTATGAGATTATATGATCATTTAAAGGCATAAATAAAGCTTTCGAAGGCATAAGTGACTATAAAAGAAGTTTTCTTCTCAATGAATGGTTTTTGCTTGACGTTTCCCGAGGTAAACATTCAATTATAATCTGTTTTAACCCAAAATGTAAAAAAATTCAACTTAAAATCAATTATGAGATTATATGATAATTTCAAGGCATAAATAAAGCTTTTGAAGGCATAAGTGACTATAAAAGAAGTTTTCTTCTCAATGAATGGTTTTTGCATCACGTTTCTCGAGGTAAACATTCAATTATAATCTGTTTTAACCAAAAATGTAAAAAAATTCAATTTAAAATAAGTTATAAGATTATATAATCATTTAAAAAAAGAAATAAAGCTGTTGAAGGCATAAGTGACTATAAAAGAAGTTTTCTTCTCAATGAATGGTTTTTGCTTCACGTTTCCCGTGGTAAACATTCAATTATAATCTGTTTTAACCGAAAATGTAAAAAAAATTCAACTTAAAATCAATTACGAGATTATATGATCATTTAAAGGCATAAATAAAGCTTTTGAAGGCATAAGTGACTATAAAAGAAGTTTTCTTCTCAATGAATGGTTTTTGCATCACGTTTCCCGAGGTAAACATTCAATTATAATCTGTTTTAACCCAAAATGTAAAAAAATTCAACTTAAAATAAGTTATAAGATTATATAATCATTTAAAAAAAGAAATAAAGCTTTTGAAGGCATAAGTGACTATAAAAGAAGTTTTCTTCTCAATGAATGGTTTTTGCTTCACGTTTCACGAGGTAAACATTCAATTATAATCTGTTTTAACCCAAAATGTAAAAAAAATTCAACTTAAAATCAATTATGAGATTATATGATCATTTAAAGGCATAAATAAAGCTTTTGAAGGCATAAGTGACTATAAAAGAAGTTTTCTTCTCAACGAATGCTTTTTCCTTCACGTTTCCCAAGGTAAACATTCAATTATAATCTGTTCTAACCCAAAATGTAAAAAAATTCAACTTAAAATAAATTATAAGATTATATAATCATTTAAAGGGAGAAATAAAGCTTTTGAAGGCATAAGTGACTATAAAAGAAGTTTTCTTCTCAATGAATGGTTTTTGCATCACGTTTCCCGTGGTAAACATTCAATTATAATCTGTTTTGATCAAAAATGTAAAAAAAATTCAACTTAAAATCAATTATGAGATTATACGATCATTTAAAGGCATAAATAAAGCTTTTGAAGGCATAAGTGACTATAAAAGAAGTTTTCTACTCAATGAATTGTTTTTGCATCACGTTTCTCGAGGTAAACATTCAATTATAATCTGTTTTAACCCAAAATGTAAAAAAATTCAACTTAAAATAAATTATAAGATTATATAATCATTTAAAGGGAGAAATAAAGCTTTTAAAGGCATAAGTGACTATAAAAGAAGTTTTCTTCTCAATGAATGCTTTTTCCTTCACGTTTCCCAAGGTAAACATTCAATTATAATCTGTTCTAACCAAAAATGTAAAAAAATTCAACTTAAAATAAATTATAAGATTATATAATCATTTAAAGGGAGAAATAAAGCTTTTGAAGGCATAAGTGACTATAAATGAAGTTTTCTTCTCAATGAATGGTTTTTGCATCACGTTTCTCGAGGTAAACATTCAATTATAATCTGTTTTAACCCAAAATGTAAAAAAATTCAACTTAAAATATGTTATAAGATTATATAATCATTTAAAAAAAGAAATAAAGCTTTTGAAGGCATAAGTGACTATAAAAGAAGTTTTCTTCTCAATGAATGGTTTTTGCATCACGTTTCTTGTGGTAAACATTCAATTATAATCTCTTTTAACCGAAAATGTAAAAAAATTCAACTTAAAATAAGTTATAAGATTATATAATCATTTAAAGGGAGAAATAAAGCTTTTGAAGGCATAAGTGACAATAAAAGAAGTTTTCTTCTCAATGAATGGTTCTTGCTTCACGTTTCCCGAGGTAAACATTCAATTATAATCTGTTTTAACCAAAAATGTAAAAAAAATTCAACTTAAAATCAATTATGAGATTATATGATCATTTAAAGGCATAAATAAAGCTTTTGAAGGCATAAGTGACTATAAAAGAAGTTTTCTTCTCAATGAATGGTTTTTGCATCACGTTTCTCGAGGTAAACATTCAATTATAATCTGTTTTAACCCAAAATGTAAAAAAATTCAACTTAAAATAAGTTATAAGATTATATAATCATTTAAAAAAAGAAATAAAGCTTTTGAAGGCATAAGTGACTATAAAAGAAGTTTTCTTCTCAATGAATGGTTTTTGCTTCACGTTTCCTGAGGTAAACATTCAATTATAATCTGTTTTAACCCAAAATGTAAAAAAAATCAACTTAAAATCAATTATGAGATTATATGATCATTTAAAGGCATAAATAAAGCTTTTGAAGGCATAAGTGACTATAAAAGAAGTTTTCTTCTCAATGAATGGTTTTTGCTTGACGTTTCCCGAGGTAAACATTCAATTATAATCTGTTTTAACCCAAAATGTAAAAAAAATTCAACTTAAAATCAATTATGAGATTATATGATCATTCAAAGGCATAAATAAAGCTTTTGAAGGCATAAGTGACTATAAAAGAAGTTTTCTTCTCAATGAATCGTTTTTGCATTACGTTTCCCGAGGTAAACATTCAATTATAATCTGTTTTAACCCAAAATGTAAAAAAAATTCAACTTAAAATCAATTATGAGATTATATGATCATTTAAAGGGAGAAATAAAGCTTTTGAAGGCATAAGTGACTATAAAAGAAGTTTTTTTCTCAATGAATGGTTTTTGCTTCACGTTTCTCGAGGTAAACATTCAATTATAATCTGTTTTAAACAAATATGTAAAAAAATTCAACTTAAAATCAATTATGAGATTATATAACCATTTAAAGCTAGTAATAAGGCTTTCAAGGGCATGAGTGACTATAAATGGAATTTTCTTATCAATGGATGGCTTTCGCCTCACGATTCTCAAGGTAAACAATCAATTATAATCTGTTTTAATCAAAAATGTAAAAAAAATTCAACTTAAAATCAATTATGAGATTATATAACCATTTAAAGCGAGAAATAAAGTTTTTGAAGGCATAAGTGACTATAAAAAAAGTTTTCTTCTCGATGAATGGTTTTTGCTTCACGTTTCCGGAGGTAAACATTCAATTATAATCTGTTTTAATCAAAAATGTAAAAAAAATTCAGCTTAAAATGAATTATGAGATTATATGATCATTTAAAGGCATAAATAAAGCTTTTGAATGCATAAGTGACTATAAAAGAAGTTTTCTTCTCAATGAATGGTTTTTGCATCACATTTCTCGAGGTAAACATTCAATTATAATCTGTTTTAAACAAAAATGTAAAAAAATTCAACTTAAAATCAATTATGAGATTATATAACCATTTAAAGCTAGTTTTAAGGCTTTCGAGGGCATGAGTGACTATAAATAGAATTTTCTTATCAATGGATGGCTTTCGCCTCACGATTCTCAAGGTAAACAATCAATTATAATCTGTTTTAACCAAAAATGTAAAAAAATTCAACTTAAAATAAATTATGAGATTATATCATCATTTAAAGGGAGAAATAAAGTGTTTGAAGGCATAAGTGACTATAAAAGAACTTTTCTTCTCAATGCATGGTTTTTGCTTCACGTTTTTCAAGGTAAACATTGAATTATAATCTGTTTTAAAAAAAATGTAAAACAATTCAACTTAAAATCAATTATGAGATTATATAACCATTTAAAGGGAGAAATAAAGGTTTTGAAGGCATAAGTGACTATAAAAGAAGTTTTCTTCTCGATGAATGGTTTTTGCTTCACGTTTTCGGAGGTAAACATTCAATTATAATCTGTTTTAACCAAAAATGTAAAAAATAATTCAACTTAAAATCAATTATGAGATTATATGATCATTTAAAGGCATTAATAAAGCTTTTGAAGGCATAAGTGATTATAAAAGAATTTTCTTCTCAATGAATGGTTTTTGCTTCACGTTTCCCGAGGTAAACATTCAATTATATTCTGTTTTAACCAAAAATGTAAAAATAATTCAACTTAAAATCAATTATGAGATTATATGATCATTTAAAGGCATATATGAAGCTTTTAAAGGCAAAAGTGACTATAAAAGAAGTTTTCTTCTCAATGAATGGTTTTTGGATCACGTTTCTCGAGGTAAACATTCATTTATAATTTGTTTCAACCAAAAATGTAAAAAAATTCAACTTAAAATAAATTATGAGATTATATCATCATTTAAAGGGAGAAATAAAGTTTTTGAAGGCATAAGTGACTATAAAAGAAGTTTTCTTCTCAATGAATGGTTTTTGCTTCACGTTTTTCGAGGTAAACACTGAATTATAATCTGTTTTTAAAAAAATGTAAAAAAATTCAACTTAAAATAAATTATGAGATTATATCATCATTTAAAGGGAGAAATAAAGGTTTTGAAGGCATAATAACTATAAAAGAAGTTTTCTTTTCAATGAATGGTTTTTGCTTCACGTTTCTCGAGGTAAACATTCAATTATAATCTGTTTTAACCCAATATGTAAAAAAAATTCAACTTAAAATCAATTATGAGATTCTATAACCATTTAAAGGGAGAAATAAAGCTTTTGAAGGCATAAGTGACTACAAAAGAAGTTTTCTTCTCGATGAATGGTTTTTGCTTCACGTTTCCCGACGTAAACATTCAATTATAATCGGTTTTAACCAAAAATGTAAAAAAAATTCAAGTTAAAATTAATTATGAGATTATATGATCATTTAAAGGCATAAATAAAGCTTTTGAAGGCATAAGTGACTATAAAAGAAGTTTTCTTCTCAATGAATGGTTTTTGCTTCACGTTTTTCGAGGTAAACACTGAATTATAATCTGTTTTTAAAAAAATGTAAAACAATTCAACTTAAAATCAATTATGAGATTATATAACCATTTAAACGGAGAAATAAAGCTTTTGAAGGCATAAGTGACTATAAAAGAAGTTTTCTTCTTGATGAATGGTTTTTGCTTCACGTTTCCGGAGGTAAACATTCAATTATAATCTGTTTTAAACAAAAATGTAAAAAAATTCAACTTAAAATCAATTGTGAGATTATATAACCATTTCAAGCTAGTAATAAGGCTTTCGAGGGCATGAGTGACTATAAATGGAATTTTCTTATCAATGGATGGCTTTCGCCTCACGATTCTCAAGGTAAACAATCAATTATAATATGTTTTAACCAAAAATATAAAAAAAATTCAACTTAAAATCAATTATGAGATTATATAACCATTTAAAGCTAGTAATAAGGCTTTCGAGGAAATGAGTGACTATAAATGGAATTTTCTTATCAATGGATGGCTTTCGCCTCACGATTCTCAAGGTAAACAATCAATTATAATATGTTTTAACCAAAAATGTAAAAAAAATTCAACTTAAAATCAATTATGAGATTATGTAACCATTTAAAGCTAGTAATAAGGCTTTCGAGGAAATGAGTGACTATAAATGGAATTTTCTTATCAATGGATGGCTTTCGCCTCACGATTCTCAAGGTAAACAATCAATTATAATCTGTTTTAACCAAAAATGTAAAAAAAATTCAACTTAAAATCAATTATGAGATTATATAACCATTTAAAGGGAGAAATAAAGCTTTTGAAGGCATAAGTGACTATAAAAGAAGTTTTCTTCTTGATGAATGGTTTTTGCTTCACGTTTCCGGAGGTAAACATTCAATTATAATCTGTTTTAAAAAAAAATGTAAAAAAATTCAACTTAAAATCAATTGTGAGATTATATAACCATTTAAAGCTAGTAATAAGGCTTTCGAGGGCATGAGTGACTATAAATGAAATTTTCTTATCAATGGATGGCTTTCGCCTCACTATTCTCAAGGTAAACAATCAATTATAATATGTTTTAACCAAAAATGTAAAAAAATTCAACTTAAAATAATTTATGAGATTATATCATCATTTGAAGGAAGAAATAAAGTTTTTGAAGGCATAAGTGACTATAAAAGAAGTTCTCTTCTCAATGAATGGTTTTTGCTTCACGTTTCACGAGGTAAACATTCAATTAAATTCTGTTTTAACAAAAAATGTAAAAATAATTCAACTTAAAATCAATTATGAGATTATATGATCATTTAAAGGCATAAATAAAGCTTTTGAAGGCAAAAGTGACTATAAAAGAAGTTTTCTTCTCAATGAATTGTTTTTGGATCACGTTTGTTGAGGTAAACATTCAATTATAATCTGTTGTAACCAAAAATGTAAAAAAAATTCAACTTAAAATCAATTATGAGATTATATAACCATTTAAAGGGAGAAATAAAGCTTTTGAAGGCATAAGTGACTATAAAAGAAGTTTTCTTCTCGATGAATGGTTTTTGCTTCACGTTTCCCGACGTAAACATTCAATTATAATCGGTTTTAACCAAAAATGTAAAAAAAATTCAAGTTAAAATTAATTATGAGATTATATGATCATTTAAAGGCATAAATAAAGCTTTTGAAGGCATAAGTGACTATAAAAGAAGTTTTCTTCTCAATGAATGGTTTTTGCTTCACGTTTTTCGAGGTAAACACTGAATTATAATCTGTTTTTAAAAAAATGTAAAACAATTCAACTTAAAATCAATTATGAGATTATATAACCATTTAAACGGAGAAATAAAGCTTTTGAAGGCATAAGTGACTATAAAAGAAGTTTTCTTCTTGATGAATGGTTTTTGCTTCACGTTTCCGGAGGTAAACATTCAATTATAATCTGTTTTAAACAAAAATGTAAAAAAATTCAACTTAAAATCAATTGTGAGATTATATAACCATTTCAAGCTAGTAATAAGGCTTTCGAGGGCATGAGTGACTATAAATGGAATTTTCTTATCAATGGATGGCTTTCGCCTCACGATTCTCAAGGTAAACAATCAATTATAATATGTTTTAACCAAAAATATAAAAAAAATTCAACTTAAAATCAATTATGAGATTATATAACCATTTAAAGCTAGTAATAAGGCTTTCGAGGAAATGAGTGACTATAAATGGAATTTTCTTATCAATGGATGGCTTTCGCCTCACGATTCTCAAGGTAAACAATCAATTATAATATGTTTTAACCAAAAATGTAAAAAAAATTCAACTTAAAATCAATTATGAGATTATGTAACCATTTAAAGCTAGTAATAAGACTTTCGAGGAAATGAGTGACTATAAATGGAATTTTCTTATGAATGGATGGCTTTCACCTCACGATTCTCAAGGTAAACAATCAATTATAATCTGTTTTAACCAAAAATGTAAAAAAAATTCAACTTAAAATCAATTATGAGATTATATAACCATTTAAAGGGAGAAATAAAGCTTTTGAAGGCATAAGTGACTATAAAAGAAGTTTTCTTCTTGATGAATGGTTTTTGCTTCACGTTTCCGGAGGTAAACATTCAATTATAATCTGTTTTAAACAAAAATGTAAAAAAACTCAACTTAAAATCAATTGTGAGATTATATAACCATTTAAAGCTAGTAATAAGGCTTTCGAGGGCATGAGTGACTATAAATGGAATTTTCTTATCAATGGATGGCTTTTGCCTCACTATTCTCAAGGTAAACAATCAATTATAATATGTTTTAACCAAAAATGTTAAAAAAATTCAACTTAAAATAATTTATGAGATTATATCATCATTTGAAGGGAGAAATAAAGTTTTTGAAGGCATAAGTGACTATAAAAGAAGTTCTCTTCTCAATGAATGGTTTTTGCTTCACGTTTCACGAGGTAAACATTCAATTAAATTCTGTTTTAACCAAAAATGTAAAAATAATTCAACTTAAAATCAATTATGAGATTATATGATCATTTAAAGGCATAAATAAAGCTTTTGAAGGCAAAAGTGACTATAAAAGAGGTATTCTTCTCAATGAATTGTTTTTGGATCACGTTTGTTGAGGTAAACATTCAATTATAATCTGTTGTAACCAAAAATGTGAAAAAAATTCAACTTAAAATCAATTATGAGATTATATAACCATTTAAAGGGAGAAATAAAGCTTTTGAAGGCATAAGTGACTATAAAAGAAGTTTTCTTCTCGATGAATGGTTTTTGCTTCACGTTTCCCGACGTAAACATTCAATTATAATCGGTTTTAACCAAAAATGTAAAAAAAATTCAAGTTAAAATTAATTATGAGATTATATGATCATTTAAAGGCATAAATAAAGCTTTTGAAGGTATAAGTGACTATAAAAGAAGTTTTCTTCTCAATGAATGGTTTTTGCTTCACGTTTTTTGAGGTAAACATTGAATTATAATCTGTTTTAAAAAAAATGTAAAACAATTCAACTTAAAATCAATTATGAGATTATATAACCATTTAAAGGGAGAAATAAAGGTTTTGAAGGTATAAGTGACTATAAAAGAAGTTTTCTTCTCGATGAATGGTTTTTGCTTCACGTTTCCGGAGGTAAACATTCAATTATTATCTGTTTTAACCAAAAATGTAAAAAATAATTCAACTTAAAATCAATTATGAGATTATATGATCATTTAAAGGCATTAATAAAGCTTTTGAAGGCATAAGTGATTATAAAAGAATTTTCTTCTCAATGAATGGTTTTTGCTTCACGTTTCCTGAGGTAAACATTCAATTATATTCTGTTTTAACCAAAAATGTAAAAATAATTCAACTTAAAATCAATTATGAGATTATATGATCGTTTAAAGGCATATATAAAGCTTTTAAAGGCAAAAGTGACTATAAAAGAAGTTTTCTTCTCAATGAATGGTTTTTGGATCACGTTTCTCGAGGTAAACATTCATTTATAATCTGTTTCAACCAAAAATGTAAAAAAATTCAACTTAAAATAAATTATGAGATTATATCATCATTTAAAGGGAGAAATAAAGTTTTTGAAGGCATAAGTGACTATAAAAGAAGTTTTCTTCTCAATGAATGGTTTTTGCTTCACGTTTTTCGAGGTAAACACTGAATTATAATCTGTTTTTAAAAAAATGTAAAACAATTCAACTTAAAATCAATTATGAGATTATATAACCATTTAAAGGGAGAAATAAAGGTTTTGAAGGCATAAGTGACTATAAAAGAAGTTTTCTTCTCGATGAATGGTTTTTGCTTCACGTTTCCGGAGGTAAACATTCAATTATAATCTGTTTTAAACAAAAATGTAAAAAAATTCAACTTAAAATCTATTATGAGATTATATAACCATTTCAAGCTAGTAATAAGGCTTTCGAGGGCATGAGTGACTATAAATGGAATTTTCTTATCAATGGATGGATTTCGCCTCACGATTCTCAAGGTAAACAATCAATTATAATATGTTTTAACCAAAAATGTAAAAAAAATTCAACTTAAAATCAATTATGAGATTATGTAACCATTTAAAGCTAGTAATAAGGCTTTCGAGGAAATGAGTGACTATAAATGAAATTTTCTTATCAATGGATGGCTTTCGCCTCACGATTCTCAAGGTAAACAATCAATTATAATCTGTTTTAACCAAAAATGTAAAAAAAATTCAACTTAAAATCAATTATGAGATTATATAACAATTTAAAGGCATAAATAAAGCTTTGAAAGGCAAAAGTGACTATAAAAGAAGTTTTCTTCTCAATGAATGGTTTTCGGATCACGTTTCTCGAGGTAAACATTCAATTATAATCTGTTTTAACCAAAAATGTAAAAAAATTCAACTTAAAATAAATTATGATATTATATCATCATTTAAAGGGAGAAAGAAAGTTTTTGAAGGCATAAGTGACTATAAAAGAAGTTTTCTTCCAATGAATGGTTTTTGCTTCACGTTTTTCGAGGTAAACCCTGAATTATAATCTGTTTTTAAAAAAATGTAAAATAATTCAACTTAAAATCAATTATGAGATTATATAACCATTTAAACGGAGAAATAAAGCTTTTGAAGGCATAAGTGACTATAAAAGATGTTTTCTTCTCGATAAATGGTTTTTGCTTCACGTTTCCGGAGGTAAACATTTAATTATAATCTGTTTTAACCAAAAATGTAAAAAAAATTCAACTTAAAATGAATTATGAGATTATATGATCATTTAAAGGCCTAAATAAAGCTTTTGAAGGCATAAGTGACTATAAAAGAAGTTTTCTTCTCAATGAATGGTTTTTGCATCACATTTCTCGAGGTAAACATTCAATTATAATCTAATTTAAACAAAAATGTAAAAAAATTCAACTTAAAATAAATTATGAGATTATATAACCATTTAAAGCTAGTAATAAGGCTTTCAAGGGCATGAGTGACTATAAATGGAATTTTCTTATCAATGGATGGCTTTCGCCTCACGATTCTCAAGGTAAACAATCAATTATAATCTGTTTTAATCAAAAATGTAAAAAAATTCAACTTAAAATAAATTATGAGATTATATCATCATTTAAAGGGAGAAATAAAGTTTTTGAAGGTATAAGTGACTATAAAAGAAGTTTTCTTCTCGATGAATGGTTTTTGCTTCACGTTTTTCGAGGCAAACATTGAATTATAATCTGTTTTAAAAAAAAATGTAAAACAATTCAACTTAAAATCAATTATGAGATTATATAGCCATTTAGAGGGAGAAATAAAGCTTTTGAAGGCATACGTGACTATAAAAGAAGTTTTCTTCTCGATGAATGGTTTTTGCTTCACGTTTCCCGAGGTAAACATTCAATTATAATCTGTTTTAACCAAAAATGTAAAAAAAATTCAAGTTAAAAAAAATTATGAGATTATATGATCATTTAAAGGCATAAATAAAGCTTTTGAAGGCATAAGTGACTATAAAAGAAGTTTTCTTCTCAATGAATGGTTTTTGCATCACGTTTCTCGAGGTAAACATGCAATTATAATCTGTTTTAACCCAAAATGTAAAAAAATTCAACTTAAAATAAAGTATGAGATTATATGATCATTCAAAGGCATAAATAAAGCTTTTGAAGGCATAAGTGGCTATAAAAGAAGTTTTCTTCTCAATGAATGGTTTTTCCATCACGTTTCTCGAGGTAAACATTCAATTATAATCTGTTTTAAACAAAAACGTAAAAAAGTTCAACTTAAAATCAATTATGAGATTATATAACCATTTACAGCTAGTAATAAGGCTTTCGAGGGCATGGGTGACTATAAATGGAATTTTCTTATCAATGGATGGCTTTCGCCTCACGATTCTCAAGGTAAACAATCAATTATAATCTGTTGTAACCAAAAATTTAAAAACAATTCAACTTAAAATCAATTATGAGATTATATAACCATTTAAAGGGAGAAATAAAGCTTTTGAAGGCATAAGTGACTATAAAAGAAGTTTTCTTCTCGATGAATGGTTTTTGCTTCACGTTTCCCGACGTAAACATTCAATTATAATCTGTTTTAACCAAAAATGTAAAAAAAATTCAAGTTAAAATTAATTATAAGATTATATGATCATTTAAAGGCATAAATAAAGCTTTTGAAGGCATAAGTGACTATAAAAGAAGTTTTCTTCTCAATGAATGGTTTTTGCATCACGTTTCTCAAGGTAAACATGCAATTATAATCTGTTTTAACCCAAAATGTAAAAAAATTCCACTTAAAATAAATTATAAGATTATATAATCATTTAAAGGGAGAAATAAAGCTTTTGAAGGCATAAGTGACTATAAAAGAAGTTTTCTTCTCAATGAATGGTGTTTGCATCACGTTTCTCGAGGTAAACATGCAATTATAATCTGTTTTAACCCAAAATGTAAAAAAATTCAACGTAAAATAAATTATAAGATTATATAATCATTTAAAGGTAGAAATAAAGCTTTTGAAGGCATAAGTGACTATAAAAGAAGTTTTCTTCTCAATGAATGGTTTTTGCTTCACGTTTCTTAAGGTAAACATTCAATTATAATCTGTTTTAAAAAAAAATGTAAAAAAATTCAACTTAAAATCAATTATAAGATTATATGAGCATTTAAAGGGATAAATTATGCTTTTGAAGGCATAAGTGACTATAAAAGAAGTTTTCTTCTCAATGAATGGTTTTTGCATCACGTTTCTTGAGGTAAACATTCAATTATAATCTGTTTTAACCCAAAATGTAAAAAAATTCAACTTAAAATAAATTATGAGATTATATCTTCATTTAAAGTGAGAAATAAAGTTTTTGATGGCATAAGTGACTATAAAAGAAGTTTTCTTCTCAATGAATGGTTTTTGCTTCACGTTTTTCGAGGTAAACATTGAATTATAATCTGTTTTTAAAAAAAATGTAAAACAATTCAACTTAAAATCAATTATGAGATTATATAACCATTTAGAGGGAGAAATAAAGCTTTTGAAGGCATACGTGACTATAAAAGAAATTTTCTTCTCGATGAATGGTTTTTGCTTCACGTTTCCTGAGGTCAACATTCAATTATAATCTGTTTTAACCAAAAATGTAAAAAAAATTGAACTTAAAATCAATTATGAGATTATATGATCATTTAAAGGCATAAATAAAGCTTTTGAAGGCATAAGTGACTATAAAAGAAGTTTTGTTCTGAATGAATGGTTTTTGCTTCACGTTTCCCGAGGTAAACATTCAATTATAATCTGTTTTAACCGAAAATGTAAAAACAATTCAACTTAAAATAAATTATGAGATTATATGATCATTTAAAGGCATAACTAAAGCTTTTGAAGGCATAAGTGACTATAAAAGAAGTTTTCTTCTCAATGAATGGTGTTTGCATCACGTTTCTCGAGGTAAACATGCAATTATAATCTGTTTTAACCCAAAATGTAAAAAAATTCAACGTAAAATAAATTATAAGATTATATAATCATTTAAAGGTAGAAATAAAGCTTTTGAAGGCATAAGTGACTATAAAAGAAGTTTTCTTCTCAATGAATGGTTTTTGCTTCACGTTTCTTAAGGTAAACATTCAATTATAATCTGTTTTAAAAAAAAATGTAAAAAAATTCAACTTAAAATCAATTATAAGATTATATGAGCATTTAAAGGGATAAATTATGCTTTTGAAGGCATAAGTGACTATAAAAGAAGTTTTCTTCTCAATGAATGGTTTTTGCATCACGTTTCTTGAGGTAAACATTCAATTATAATCTGTTTTAACCCAAAATGTAAAAAAATTCAACTTAAAATAAATTATGAGATTATATCTTCATTTAAAGTGAGAAATAAAGTTTTTGATGGCATAAGTGACTATAAAAGAAGTTTTCTTCTCAATGAATGGTTTTTGCTTCATGTTTTTCGAGGTAAACATTGAATTATAATCTGTTTTTAAAAAAAATGTAAAACAATTCAACTTAAAATCAATTATGAGATTATATAACCATTTAGAGGGAGAAATAAAGCTTTTGAAGGCATACGTGACTATAAAAGAAATTTTCTTCTCGATGAATGGTTTTTGCTTCACGTTTCCCGAGGTAAACATTCAATTATAATCTGTTTTAACCAAAAATGTAAAAAAATTCAACTTAAAATCAATTATAAGATTATATGAGCATTTAAAGGGATAAATTATGCTTTTGAAGGCATAAGTGACTATAAAAGAAGTTTTCTTCTCAATGAATGGTTTTTGCATCACGTTTCTTGAGATAAACATTCAATTATAATCTGTTTTAACCCAAAATGTAAAAAAATTCAACTTAAAATAAATTATGAGATTATATCTTCATTTAAAGTGAGAAATAAAGTTTTTGATGGCATAAGTGACTATAAAAGAAGTTTTCTTCTCAATGAATGGTTTTTGCTTCACGTTTTTCGAGGTAAACATTGAATTATAATCTGTTTTTAGAAAAAATGTAAAACAATTCAACTTAAAATCAATTATGAGATTATATAACCATTTAGAGGGAGAAATAAAGCTTTTGAAGGCATACGTGACTATAAAAGAAATTTTCTTCTCGATGAATGGTTTTTGCTTCACGTTTCCCGAGGTAAACATTCAATTATAATCTGTTTTAACCAAAAATGTAAAAAAATTCAACTTAAAATCAATTATAAGATTATATGAGCATTTAAAGGGATAAATTATGCTTTTGAAGGCATAAGTGACTATAAAAGAAGTTTTCTTCTCAATGAATGGTTTTTGCATCACGTTTCTTGAGGTAAACATTCAATTATAATCTGTTTTAACTCAAAATGTAAAAAATTCAACCTAAAATAAATTATGAGATTATATCTTCATTTAAAGTGAGAAATAAAGTTTTTGATGGCATAAGTGACTATAAAAGAAGTTTTCTTCTCAATGAATGGTTTTTGCTTCACGTTTTTTGAGGTAAACATTGAATTATAATCTGTTTTTAAAAAAAATGTAAAACAATTCAACTTAAAATCAATTATGAGATTATATAACCATTTAGAGGGAGAAATAAAGCTTTTGAAGGCATACGTGACTATAAAAGAAATTTTCTTCTCGATGAATGGTTTTTGCTTCACGTTTCCCGAGGTAAACATTCAATTATAATCTGTTTTAACCAAAAATGTAAAAAAATTCAACTTAAAATCAATTATAAGATTATATGAGCATTTAAAGGGATAAATTATGCTTTTGAAGGCATAAGTGACTATAAAAGAAGTTTTCTTCTCAATGAATGGTTTTTGCATCACGTTTCTTGAGGTAAACATTCAATTATAATCTGTTTTAACCCAAAATGTAAAACAATTCAACTTAAAATAAATTATGAGATTATATCTTCATTTAAAGTGAGAAATAAAGTTTTTGATGGCATAAGTGACTATAAAAGAACTTTTCTTCTCAATGAATGGTTTTTGCTTCACGTTTTTCGAGGTAAACATTGAATTATAATCTGTTTTTTAAAAAAATGTAAAACAATTCAACTTAAAATCAATTATGAGATTATATAACCATTTAGAGGGAGAAATAAAGCTTTTGAAGGCATACGTGACTATAAAAGAAATTTTCTTCTCGATGAATGGTTTTTGCTTCACGTTTCCCGAGGTAAACATTCAATTACAATCTGTTTTAACCAAAAATGTAAAAAATTCAACTTAAAATAAATTATAAGATTATATAATGATTTAAAGTGAGAAATAAAGCTTTTGAAGGCATAAGTGACTATAAAAGAAGTTTTCTTCTCAATGAATGGTTTTTGCATCACGTTTCTTGAGGTAAACATTCAATTATAATCTGTTTTAACCCAAAATGTAAAAAAATTCAAGTTAAAATAAATTATGAGATTATATCTTCATTTAAAGTGAGAAATAAAGTTTTTGATGGCATAAGTGACTATAAAAGAAGTTTTCTTCTCAATGAATGGTTTTTGCTTCACGTTTTTCGAGGTAAACATTGAATTATAATCTGTTTTTAAAAAAAATGTAAAACAATTCAACTTAAATTCAATTATGAGATTATATAACCATTTAGAGGGAGAAATAAAGCTTTTGAAGGCATACGTGACTATAAAAGAAATTTTCTTCTCGATGAATGGTTTTTGCTTCACGTTTCCCGAGGTAAACATTCAATTACAATCTGTTTTAACCAAAAATGTAAAAAATTCAACTTAAAATAAATTATAAGATTATATAATGATTTAAAGTGAGAAATAAAGCTTTTGAAGGCATAAGTGACTATAAAAGAAGTTTTCTTCTCAATGAATGGTTTTTGCATCACGTTTCTCGAGGTAAACATGCAATTATAATCTGTTTTAACCCAAAACGCAAAAAAATTCAACTTAAAATAAATTATAAGATTATATAATGATTTAAAGTGAGAAATAAAGCTTTTGAAGGCATAAGTGACTATAAAAGAAGTTTTCTTCTCAATGAATGCTTTTTGCATCACGTTTCTTGAGGTAAACATTCAATTATAATCTGTTTTAACCCAAAATGTAAAAAAATTCAACTTAAAATAAATTATGAGATTATATCTTCATTTAAAGTGAGAAATAAAGCTTTTGATGGCATAAGTGACTATAAAAGAAGTTTTCTTCTCAATGAATGGTTTTTGCTTCACGTTTTTCGAGGTAAACATTGAATTATAATCTGTTTTTAAAAAAAATGTAAAACAATTCAACTTAAAATCAATTATGAGATTATATAACCATTTAGAGGGAGAAATAAAGCTTTTGAAGGCATACGTGACTATAAAAGAAATTTTCTTCTCGATGAATGGTTTTTGCTTCACGTTTCCCGAGGTAAACATTCAATTATAATCTGTTTTAACCAAAAATGTAAAAAAATTCAACTTAAAATCAATTATGAGATTATATGATCATTTAAAGTCATAAATAAAGCTTTTGAAGGCATAAGTGACTATAAAAGAAGTTTTCTTCTCAATGAATGGTTTTTGCTTCACGTTTTTCGAGGTAAACATTGAATTATAATCTGTTTTTAAAAAAAATGTAAAACAATTCAACTTAAAATCAATTATGAGATTATATAACCATTTAGAGGGAGAAATAAAGCTTTTGAAGGCATACGTGACTATAAAAGAAATTTTCTTCTCGATGAATGGTTTTTGGTTCACGTTTCCCGAGGTAAACATTCAATTATAATCTGTTTTAACCAAAAATGTAAAAAAATTCAACTTAAAATCAATTATAAGATTATATGAGCATTTAAAGGGATAAATTATGCTTTTGAAGGCATAAGTGACTATAAAAGAAGTTTTCTTCTCAATGAATGGTTTTTGCATCACGTTTCTTGAGGTAAACATTCAATTATAATCTGTTTTAACCCAAAATGTAAAAAAATTCAACTTAAAATAAATTATGAGATTATATCTTCATTTAAAGTGAGAAATAAAGTTTTTGATGGCATAAGTGACTATAAAAGAAGTTTTCTTCTCAATGAATGGTTTTTGCTTCACGTTTTTCGAGGTAAACATTGAATTATAATCTGTTTTTAAAAAAAATGTAAAACAATTCAACTTAAAATCAATTATGAGATTATATAACCATTTAGAGGGAGAAATAAAGCTTTTGAAGGCATACGTGACTATAAAAGAAATTTTCTTCTCGATGAATGGTTTTTGCTTCACGTTTCCCGAGGTAAACATTCAATTATAATCTGTTTTAACCAAAAATGTAAAACAAATTCAACTTAAAATAAATTATGAGATTATATGATCGTTTAAGGTCATAAATAAAGCTTTTGAAGGCATAAGTGACTATAAAAGAAGTTTTCTTCTCAACGAATGGTTTTTCCATCACGTTTCTCGAGGTAAACATGCAATTATAATCTGTTTTAACCCAAAATGTAAAAAAATTCAACTTAAAATAAATTATAAGATTATATAATGATTTAAAGGGAGAAATAAAGCTTTTGAAGGCATAAGTGACTATAAAAGAAGTTTTCTTCTCAATGAATGGTTTTTGCATCACGTTTCTTGAGGTAAACATTCAATTATAATCTGTTTTAACCCAAAATGTAAAAAAATTCAAGTTAAAATAAATTATGAGATTATATCTTCATTTAAAGTGAGAAATAAAGTTTTTGATGGCATAAGTGACTATAAAAGAAGTTTTCTTCTCAATGAATGGTTTTTGCTTCACGTTTTTCGAGGTAAACATTGAATTATAATCTGTTTTTAAAAAAAATGTAAAACAATTCAACTTAAAATCAATTATGAGATTATATAACCATTTAGAGGGAGAAATAAAGCTTTTGAAGGCATACGTGACTATAAAAGAAATTTTCTTCTCGATGAATGGTTTTTGCTTCACGTTTCCCGAGGTAAACATTCAATTATAATCTGTTTTAACCAAAAATGTAAAAAAAATTCAACTTAAAATCAATTATAAGATTATATGAGCATTTAAAGGGATAAATTATGCTTTTGAAGGCATAAGTGACTATAAAAGAAGTTTTCTTCTCAATGAATGGTTTTTGCACCACGTTTCTTGAGGTAAACATTCAATTATAATCTGTTTTAACTCAAAATGTAAAAAATTCAACCTAAAATAAATTATGAGATTATATCTTCATTTAAAGTGAGAAATAAAGTTTTTGATGGCATAAGTGACTATAAAAGAATTTTTCTTCTCAATGAATGGTTTTTGCTTCACGTTTTTTGAGGTAAACATTGAATTATAATCTGTTTTTAAAAAAAATGTAAAACAATTCAACTTAAAATCAATTATGAGATTATATAACCATTTAGAGGGAGAAATAAAGCTTTTGAAGGCATACGTGACTATAAAAGAAATTTTCTTCTCGATGAATGGTTTTTGCTTCACGTTTCCCGAGGTAAACATTCAATTATAATCTGTTTTAACCAAAAATGTAAAAAAATTCAACTTAAAATCAATTATAAGATTATATGAGCATTTAAAGGGATAAATTATGCTTTTGAAGGCATAAGTGACTATAAAAGAAGTTTTCTTCTCAATGAATGGTTTTTGCATCACGTTTCTTGAGGTAAACATTCAATTATAATCTGTTTTAACCCAAAATGTAAAACAATTCAACTTAAAATAAATTATGAGATTATATCTTCATTTAAAGTGAGAAATAAAGTTTTTGATGGCATAAGTGACTATAAAAGAAGTTTTCTTCTCAATGAATGGTTTTTGCTTCACGTTTTTCGAGGTAAACATTGAATTATAATCTGTTTTTTAAAAAAATGTAAAACAATTCAACTTAAAATCAATTATGAGATTATATAACCATTTAGAGGGAGAAATAAAGCTTTTGAAGGCATACGTGACTATAAAAGAAATTTTCTTCTCGATGAATGGTTTTTGCTTCACGTTTCCCGAGGTAAACATTCAATTACAATCTGTTTTAACCAAAAATGTAAAAAAATTCAACTTAAAATAAATTATAAGATTATATAATGATTTAAAGTGAGAAATAAAGCTTTTGAAGGCATAAGTGACTATAAAAGAAGTTTTCTTCTCAATGAATGGTTTTTGCATCACGTTTCTTGAGGTAAACATTCAATTATAATCTGTTTTAACCCAAAATGTAAAACAATTCAAGTTAAAATAAATTATGAGATTATATCTTCATTTAAAGTGAGAAATAAAGTTTTTGATGGCATAAGTGACTATAAAAGAAGTTTTCTTCTCAATGAATGGTTTTTGCTTCACGTTTTTCGAGGTAAACATTGAATTATAATCTGTTTTTAAAAAAAATGTAAAACAATTCAACTTAAAATCAATTATGAGATTATATAACCATTTAGAGGGAGAAATAAAGCTTTTGAAGGCATACGTGACTATAAAAGAAATTTTCTTCTCGATGAATGGTTTTTGCTTCACGTTTCCCGAGGTAAACATTCAATTATAATCTGTTTTAACCAAAAATGTAAAACAAATTCAACTTAAAATAAATTATGAGATTATATGATCATTTAAGGTCATAAATAAAGCTTTTGAAGGCATAAGTGACTATAAAAGAAGTTTTCTTCTCAACGAATGGTTTTTCCATCACGTTTCTCGAGGTAAACATGCAATTATAATCTGTTTTAACCCAAAATGTAAAAAAATTCAACTTAAAATAAATTATAAGATTATATAATGATTTAAAGGGAGAAATAAAGCTTTTGAAGGCATAAGTGACTATAAAAGAAGTTTTCTTCTCAATGAATGGTTTTTGCATCACGTTTCTTGAGGTAAACATTCAATTATAATCTGTTTTAACCCAAAATGTAAAAAAATTCAACTTAAAATAAATTATGAGATTATATCTTCATTTAAAGTGAGAAATAAAGTTTTTGATGGCATAAGTGACTATAAAAGAAGTTTTCTTCTCAATGAATGGTTTTTGCTTCACGTTTTTCGAGGTAAACATTGAATTATAATCTGTTTTTAAAAAAAATGTAAAACAATTCAACTTAAAATCAATTATGAGATTATATAACCATTTAGAGGGAGAAATAAAGCTTTTGAAGGCATACGCGACTATAAAAGAAATTTTCTTCTCGATGAATGGTTTTTGCTTCACGTTTCCCGAGGTAAACATTCAATTATAATCTGTTTTAACCAAAAATGTAAAAAAAATTCAACTTAAAATCAATTATAAGATTATATGAGCATTTAAAGGGATAAATTATGCTTTTGAAGGCATAAGTGACTATAAAAGAAGTTTTCTTCTCAATGAATGGTTTTTGCATCACGTTTCTTGAGGTAAACATTCAATTATAATCTGTTTTAACTCAAAATGTAAAAAATTCAACCTAAAATAAATTATGAGATTATATCTTCATTTAAAGTGAGAAATAAAGTTTTTGATGGCATAAGTGACTATAAAAGAAGTTTTCTTCTCAATGAATGGTTTTTGCTTCACGTTTTTTGAGGTAAACATTGAATTATAATCTGTTTTTAAAAAAAATGTAAAACAATTCAACTTAAAATCAATTATGAGATTATATAACCATTTAGAGGGAGAAATAAAGCTTTTGAAGGCATACGTGACTATAAAAGAAATTTTCTTCTCGATGAATGGTTTTTGGTTCACGTTTCCCGAGGTAAACATTCAATTATAATCTGTTTTAACCAAAAATGTAAAAAAATTCAACTTAAAATCAATTATAAGATTATATGAGCATTTAAAGGGATAAATTATGCTTTTGAAGGCATAAGTGACTATAAAAGAAGTTTTCTTCTCAATGAATGGTTTTTGCATCACGTTTCTTGAGGTAAACATTCAATTATAATCTGTTTTAACCCAAAATGTAAAACAATTCAACTTAAAATAAATTATGAGATTATATCTTCATTTAAAGTGAGAAATAAAGTTTTTGATGGCATAAGTGACTATAAAAGAAGTTTTCTTCTCAATGAATGGTTTTTGCTTCACGTTTTTCGAGGTAAACATTGAATTATAATCTGTTTTTTAAAAAAATGTAAAACAATTCAACTTAAAATCAATTATGAGATTATATAACCATTTAGAGGGAGAAATAAAGCTTTTGAAGGCATACGTGACTATAAAAGAAATTTTCTTCTCGATGAATGGTTTTTGCTTCACGTTTCCCGAGGTAAACATTCAATTACAATCTGTTTTAACCAAAAATGTAAAAAAATTCAACTTAAAATAAATTATAAGATTATATAATGATTTAAAGTGAGAAATAAAGCTTTTGAAGGCATAAGTGACTATAAAAGAAGTTTTCTTCTCAATGAATGGTTTTTGCATCACGTTTCTTGAGGTAAACATTCAATTATAATCTGTTTTAACCCAAAATGTAAAAAAATTCAAGTTAAAATAAATTATGAGATTATATCTTCATTTAAAGTGAGAAATAAAGTTTTTGATGGCATAAGTGACTATAAAAGAAGTTTTCTTCTCAATGAATGGTTTTTGCTTCACGTTTTTCGAGGTAAACATTGAATTATAATCTGTTTTTAAAAAAAATGTAAAACAATTCAACTTAAAATCAATTATGAGATTATATAACCATTTAGAGGGAGAAATAAAGCTTTTGAAGGCATACGTGACTATAAAAGAAATTTTCTTCTCGATGAATGGTTTTTGCTTCACGTTTCCCCAGGTAAACATTCAATTATAATCTGTTTTAACCAAAAATGTAAAACAGATTCAACTTAAAATAAATTATGAGAATATATGATCATTTAAAGATATAAATAAAGCTTTTGAAGGCATAAGTGAGTATAAAAGAAGTTTTCTTCTCAATGAATGGTTTTTCCATCACGTTTCTCGAGGTAAACATGCAATTATAATCTGTTTTAACCCAAAATGTAAAAAAATTCAACTTAAAATAAATTATAAGATTATATAATGATTTAAAGGGAGAAATAAAGCTTTTGAAGGCATAAGTGACTATAAAAGAAGTTTTCTTCTCAATGAATGGTTTTTGCATCACGTTTCTTGAGGTAAACATTCAATTATAATCTGTTTTAACCCAAAATGTAAAAAAATTCAACTTAAAATAAATTATGAGATTATATCTTCATTTAAAGTGAGAAATAAAGTTTTTGATGGCATAAGTGACTATAAAAGAAGTTTTCTTCTCAATGAATGGTTTTTGCTTCACGTTTTTCGAGGTAAACATTGAATTATAATCTGTTTTTAAAAAAAATGTAAAACAATTCAACTTAAAATCAATTATGAGATTATATAACCATTTAGAGGGAGAAATAAAGCTTTTGAAGGCATACGTGACTATAAAAGAAATTTTCTTCTCGATGAATGGTTTTTGGTTCACGTTTCCCGAGGTAAACATTCAATTATAATCTGTTTTAACCAAAAATGTAAAACAAATTCAACTTAAAATAAATTATGAGATTATATGATCATTTAAAGTCATAAATAAAGCTTTTGAAGGCATAAGTGACTATAAAAGAAGTTTTCTTCTCAATGAATGGTTTTTGCATCACGTTTCTCGAGGTAAACATGCAATTATAATCTGTTTTAACCCAAAACGCAAAAAAATTCAACTTAAAATAAATTATAAGATTATATAATGATTTAAAGTGAGAAATAAAGCTTTTGAAGGCATAAGTGACTATAAAAGAAGTTTTCTTCTCAATGAATGGTTTTTGCATCACGTTTCTTGAGGTAAACATTCAATTATAATCTGTTTTAACCCAAAATGTAAAAAAATTCAACTTAAAATAAATTATGAGATTATATCTTCAGTTAAAGTGAGAAATAAAGCTTTTGATGGCATAAGTGACTATAAAAGAAGTTTTCTTCTCAATGAATGGTTTTTGCTTCACGTTTTTCGAGGTAAACATTGAATTATAATCTGTTTTTAAAAAAAATGTAAAACAATTCAACTTAAAATCAATTATGAGATTATATAACCATTTAGAGGGAGAAATAAAGCTTTTGAAGGCATACGTGACTATAAAAGAAATTTTCTTCTCGATGAATGGTTTTTGGTTCACGTTTCCCGAGGTAAACATTCAATTATAATCTGTTTTAACCAAAAATGTAAAAAAATTCAACTTAAAATCAATTATAAGATTATATGAGCATTTAAAGGGATAAATTATGCTTTTGAAGGCATAAGTGACTATAAAAGAAGTTTTCTTCTCAATGAATGGTTTTTGCATCACGTTTCTTGAGGTAAACATTCAATTATAATCTGTTTTAACCCAAAATGTAAAACAATTCAAGTTAAAATAAATTATGAGATTATATCTTCATTTAAAGTGAGAAATAAAGTTTTTGATGGCATAAGTGACTATAAAAGAAGTTTTCTTCTCAATGAATGGTTTTTGCTTCACGTTTTTCGAGGTAAACATTGAATTATAATCTGTTTTTAAAAAAAATGTAAAACAATTCAACTTAAAATCAATTATGAGATTATATAACCATTTAGAGGGAGAAATAAAGCTTTTGAAGGCATACGTGACTATAAAAGAAATTTTCTTCTCGATGAATGGTTTTTGCTTCACGTTTCCCGAGGTAAACATTCAATTATAATCTGTTTTAACCAAAAATGTAAAACAAATTCAACTTAAAATAAATTATGAGATTATATGATCATTTAAGGTCATAAATAAAGCTTTTGAAGGCATAAGTGACTATAAAAGAAGTTTTCTTCTCAATGAATGGTTTTTCCATCACGTTTCTCAAGGTAAACATGCAATTATAATCTGTTTTAACCCAAAATGTAAAAAAATTCAACTTAAAATAAATTATAAGATTATATAATGATTTAAAGTGAGAAATAAAGCTTTTGAAGGCATAAGTGACTATAAAAGAAGTTTTCTTCTCAATGAATGGTTTTTGCATCACGTTTCTTGAGGTAAACATTCAATTATAATCTGTTTTAACCCGAAATGTAAAAAAATTCAACTTAAAATAAATTATGAGATTATATCTTCATTTAAAGTGAGAAATAAAGTTTTTGATGGCATAAGTGACTATAAAAGAAGTTTTCTTCTCAATGAATGGTTTTTGCTTCACGTTTTTCGAGGTAAACATTGAATTATAATCTGTTTTTAAAAAAAATGTAAAACAATTCAACTTAAAATCAATTATGAGATTATATAACCATTTAGAGGGAGAAATAAAGCTTTTGAAGGCATACGTGACTATAAAAGAAATTTTCTTCTCGATGAATGGTTTTTGCTTCACGTTTCCCGAGGTAAACATTCAATTATAATCTGTTTTAACCAAAAATGTAAAAAAATTCAACTTAAAATCAATTATAAGATTATATGAGCATTTAAAGGGATAAATTATGCTTTTGAAGGCATTAGTGACTATAAAAGAAGTTTTCTTCTCAATGAATGGTTTTTGCTTCACGTTTTTCGAGGTAAACATTGAATTATAATCTGTTTTTAAAAAAAATGTAAAACAATTCAACTTAAAATCAATTATGAGATTATATAACCATTTAGAGGGAGAAATAAAGCTTTTGAAGGCATACGTGACTATAAAAGAAATTTTCTTCTCGATGAATGGTTTTTGCTTCACGTTTCCCGAGGTAAACATTCAATTATAATCTATTTTAACCAAAAATGTAAAACAAATTCAACTTAAAATAAATTATGAGAATATATGATCATTTAAAGATATAAATAAAGCTTTTGAAGGCATAAGTGACTATAAAAGAAGTTTTCTTCTCAATGAATGGTTTTTCCATCACGTTTCTCGAGGTAAACATGCAATTATAATCTGTTTTAACCCAAAATGTAAAAAAATTCAACTTAAAATAAATTATAAGATTATATAATGATTTAAAGGGAGAAATAAAGCTTTTGAAGGCATAAGTGACTATAAAAGAAGTTTTCTTCTCAATGAATGGTTTTTGTATCACGTTTCTTGAGGTAAACATTCAATTATAATCTGTTTTAACCCAAAATGTAAAAAAATTCAACTTAAAATAAATTATGAGATTATATCTTCATTTAAAGTGAGAAATAAAGTTTTTGATGGCATAAGTGACTATAAAAGAAGTTTTCTTCTCAATGAATGGTTTTTGCTTCACGTTTTTCGAGGTAAACATTGAATTATAATCTGTTTTTTAAAAAAATGTAAAACAATTCAACTTAAAATCAATTATGAGATTATATAACCATTTAGAGGGAGAAATAAAGCTTTTGAAGGCATACGTGACTATAAAAGAAATTTTCTTCTCGATGAATGGTTTTTGCTTCACGTTTCCCGAGGTAAACATTCAATTATAATCTGTTTTAACCAAAAATGTAAAACAAATTCAACTTAAAATAAATTATGAGATTATATGATCATTTAAAGTCATAAATAAAGCTTTTGAAGGCATAAGTGACTATAAAAGAAGTTTTCTTCTCAATGAATGGTTTTTGCATCACGTTTCTCGAGGTAATCATGCAATTATAATCTGTTTTAACCCAAAACGCAAAAAAATTCAACTTAAAATAAATTATAAGATTATATAATGATTTAAAGTGAGAAATAAAGCTTTTGAAGGCATAAGCGACTATAAAAGAAGTTTTCTTCTCAATGAATGGTTTTTGCATCACGTTTCTTGAGGTAAACATTCAATTATAATCTGTTTTAACCCAAAATTTAAAAAAATTCAAGTTAAAATAAATTATGAGATTATATCTTCATTTAAAGTGAGAAATAAAGTTTTTGATGGCATAAGTGACTATAAAAGAAGTTTTCTTCTCAATGAATGGTTTTTGCTTCACGTTTTTCGAGGTAAACATTGAATTATAATCTGTTTTTAAAAAAAATGTAAAACAATTCAACTTAAAATCAATTATGAGATTATATAACCATTTAGAGGGAGAAATAAAGCTTTTGAAGGCATACGTGACTATAAAAGAAATTTTCTTCTCGATGAATGGTTTTTGCTTCACGTTTCCCGAGGTAAACATTCAATTATAATCTGTTTTAACCAAAAATGTAAAAAAATTCAACTTAAAATCAATTATAAGATTATATGAGCATTTAAAGGGATAAATTATGCTTTTGAAGGCATAAGTGACTATAAAAGAAGTTTTCTTCTCAATGAATGGTTTTTGCATCACGTTTCTTGAGGTAAACATTCAATTATAATCTGTTTTAACCCAAAATGTAAAAAAATTCAAGTTAAAATAAATTATGAGATTATATCTTCATTTAAAGTGAGAAATAAAGTTTTTGATGGCATAAGTGACTATAAAAGAAGTTTTCTTCTCAATGAATGGTTTTTGCTTCACGTTTTTCGAGGTAAACATTGAATTATAATCTGTTTTTACAAAAAATGTAAAACAATTCAACTTAAAATCAATTATGAGATTATATAACCATTTAGAGGGAGAAATAAAGCTTTTGAACGCATACGTGACTATAAAAGAAATTTTCTTCTCGATGAATGGTTTTTGCTTCACGTTTCCCGAGGTAAACATTCAATTATAATCTGTTTTAACAAAAAATGTAAAACAAATTCAACTTAAAATAAATTATGAGATTATATGATCATTTAAGGTCATAAATAAAGCTTTTGAAGGCATAAGTGACTATAAAAGAAGTTTTCTTCTCAACGAATGGTTTTTCCATCACGTTTCTCGAGGTAAACATGCAATTATAATCTGTTTTAACCCAAAATGTAAAAAAATTCAACTTAAAATAAATTATAAGATTATATAATGATTTAAAGGGAGAAATAAAGCTTTTGAAGGCATAAGTGACTATAAAAGAAGTTTTCTTCTCAATGAATGGTTTTTGCATCACGTTTCTTGAGGTAAACATTCAATTATAATCTGTTTTAACCCAAAATGTAAAAAAATTCAAGTTAAAATAAATTATGAGATTATATCTTCATTTAAAGTGAGAAATAAAGTTTTTGATGGCATAAGTGACTATAAAAGAAGTTTTCTTCTCAATGAATGGTTTTTGCTTCACGTTTTTCGAGGTAAACATTGAATTATAATCTGTTTTTTAAAAAAATGTAAAACAATTCAACTTAAAATCAATTATGAGATTATATAACCATTTAGAGGGAGAAATAAAGCTTTTGAAGGCATACGTGACTATAAAAGAAATTTTCTTCTCGATGAATGGTTTTTGCTTCACGTTTCCCGAGGTAAACATTCAATTATAATCTGTTTTAACCAAAAATGTAAAACAAATTCAACTTAAAATAAATTATGAGATTATATGATCATTTAAAGTCATAAATAAAGCTTTTGAAGGCATAAGTGACTATAAAAGAAGTTTTCTTCTCAATGAATGGTTTTTGCATCACGTTTCTCGAGGTAAACATGCAATTATAATCTGTTTTAACCCAAAACGCAAAAAAATTCAACTTAAAATAAATTATAAGATTATATAATGATTTAAAGTGAGAAATAAAGCTTTTGAAGGCATAAGTGACTATAAAGGAAGTTTTCTTCTCAATGAATGGTTTTTGCATCACGTTTCTTGAGGTAAACATTCAATTATAATCTGTTTTAACCCAAAATGTAAAAAAATTCAACTTAAAATAAATTATGAGATTATATCTTCATTTAAAGTGAGAAATAAAGCTTTTGATGGCATAAGTGACTATAAAAGAAGTTTTCTTCTCAATGAATGGTTTTTGCTTCACGTTTTTCGAGGTAAACATTGAATTATAATCTGTTTTTAAAAAAAATGTAAAACAATTCAACTTAAAATCAATTATGAGATTATATAACCATTTAGAGGGAGAAATAAAGCTTTTGAAGGCATACGTGACTATAAAAGAAATTTTCTTCTCGATGAATGGTTTTTGGTTCACGTTTCCCGAGGTAAACATTCAATTATAATCTGTTTTAACCAAAAATGTAAAAAAATTCAACTTAAAATCAATTATAAGATTATATGAGCATTTAAAGGGATAAATTATGCTTTTGAAGGCATAAGTGACTATAAAAGAAGTTTTCTTCTCAATGAATGGTTTTTGCATCACGTTTCTTGAGGTAAACATTCAATTATAATCTGTTTTAACCCAAAATGTAAAAAAATTCAAGTTAAAATAAATTATGAGATTATATCTTCATTTAAAGTGAGAAATAAAGTTTTTGATGGCATAAGTGACTATAAAAGAAGTTTTCTTCTCAATGAATGGTTTTTGCTTCACGTTTTTCGAGGTAAACATTGAATTATAATCTGTTTTTAAAAAAAATGTAAAACAATTCAACTTAAAATCAATTATGAGATTATATAACCATTTAGAGGGAGAAATAAAGCTTTTGAAGGCATACGTGACTATAAAAGAAATTTTCTTCTCGATGAATGGTTTTTGCTTCACGTTTCCCGAGGTAAACATTCAATTATAATCTGTTTTAACCAAAAATGTAAAACAAATTCAACTTAAAATAAATTATGAGATTATATGATCATTTAAGGTCATAAATAAAGCTTTTGAAGGCATAAGTGACTATAAAAGAAGTTTTCTTCTCAATGAATGGTTTTTCCATCACGTTTCTCCAGGTAAACATGCAATTATAATCTGTTTTAACCCAAAATGTAAAAAAATTCAACTTAAAATAAATTATAAGATTATATAATGATTTAAAGTGAGAAATAAAGCTTTTGAAGGCATAAGTGACTATAAAAGAAGTTTTCTTCTCAATGAATGGTTTTTGCATCACGTTTCTTGAGGTAAACATTCAATTATAATCTGTTTTAACCCGAAATGTAAAAAAATTCAACTTAAAATAAATTATGAGATTATATCTTCATTTAAAGTGAGAAATAAAGTTTTTGATGGCATAAGTGACTATAAAAGAAGTTTTCTTCTCAATGAATGGTTTTTGCTTCACGTTTTTCGAGGTAAACATTGAATTATAATCTGTTTTTAAAAAAAATGTAAAACAATTCAACTTAAAATCAATTATGAGATTATATAACCATTTAGAGGGAGAAATAAAGCTTTTGAAGGCATACGTGACTATAAAAGAAATTTTCTTCTCGATGAATGGTTTTTGCTTCACGTTTCCCGAGGTAAACATTCAATTATAATCTGTTTTAACCAAAAATGTAAAAAAATTCAACTTAAAATCAATTATAAGATTATATGAGCATTTAAAGGGATAAATTATGCTTTTGAAGGCATAAGTGACTATAAAAGAAGTTTTCTTCTCAATGAATGGTTTTTGCTTCACGTTTTTCGAGGTAAACATTGAATTATAATCTGTTTTTAAAAAAAATGTAAAACAATTCAACTTAAAATCAATTATGAGATTATATAACCATTTAGAGGGAGAAATAAAGCTTTTGAAGGCATACGTGACTATAAAAGAAATTTTCTTCTCGATGAATGGTTTTTGCTTCACGTTTCCCGAGGTAAACATTCAATTATAATCTGTTTTAACCAAAAATGTAAAACAAATTCAACTTAAAATAAATTATGAGAATATATGATCATTTAAAGATATAAATAAAGCTTTTGAAGGCATAAGTGACTATAAAAGAAGTTTTCTTCTCAATGAATGGTTTTTCCATCACGTTTCTCGAGGTAAACATGCAATTATAATCTGTTTTAACCCAAAATGTAAAAAAATTCAACTTAAAATAAATTATAAGATTATATAATGATTTAAAGGGAGAAATAAAGCTTTTGAAGGCATAAGTGACTATAAAAGAAGTTTTCTTCTCAATGAATGGTTTTTGCATCACGTTTCTTGAGGTAAACATTCAATTATAATCTGTTTTAACCCAAAATGTAAAAAAATTCAACTTAAAATAAATTATGAGATTATATCTTCATTTAAAGTGAGAAATAAAGTTTTTGATGGCATAAGTGACTATAAAAGAAGTTTTCTTCTCAATGAATGGTTTTTGCTTCACGTTTTTCGAGGTAAACATTGAATTATAATCTGTTTTTAAAAAAAATGTAAAACAATTCAACTTAAAATCAATTATGAGATTATATAACCATTTAGAGGGAGAAATAAAGCTTTTGAAGGCATACGTGACTATAAAAGAAATTTTCTTCTCGATGAATGGTTTTTGCTTCACGTTTCCCGAGGTAAACATTCAATTATAATCTGTTTTAACGAAAAATGTAAAACAAATTCAACTTAAAATAAATTATGAGATTATATGATCATTTAAAGTCATAAATAAAGCTTTTGAAGGCATAAGTGACTATAAAAGAAGTTTTCTTCTCAATGAATGGTTTTTGCATCACGTTTCTCGAGGTAAACATGCAATTATAATCTGTTTTAACCCAAAACGCAAAACAATTCAACTTAAAATAAATTATAAGATTATATAATGATTTAAAGTGAGAAATAAAGCTTTTGAAGGCATAAGTGACTATAAAAGAAGTTTTCTTCTCAATGAATGGTTTTTGCATCACGTTTCTTGAGGTAAACATTCAATTATAATCTGTTTTAACCCAAAATGTAAAAAAATTCAACTTAAAATAAATTATGAGATTATATCTTCATTTAAAGTGAGAAATAAAGCTTTTGATGGCATAAGTGACTATAAAAGAAGTTTTCTTCTCAATGAATGGTTTTTGCTTCACGTTTTTCGAGGTAAACATTGAATTATAATCTGTTTTTAAAAAAAATGTAAAACAATTCAACTTAAAATCAATTATGAGATTATATAACCATTTAGAGGGAGAAATAAAGCTTTTGAAGGCATACGTGACTATAAAAGAAATTTTCTTCTCGATGAATGGTTTTTGGTTCACGTTTCCCGAGGTAAACATTCAATTATAATCTGTTTTAACCAAAAATGTAAAAAAATTCAAGTTAAAATAAATTATAAGATTATATGAGCATTTAAAAGGATAAATTATGCTTTTGAAGGCATAAGTGACTATAAAAGAAGTTTTCTTCTCAATGAATGGTTTTTGCTTCACGTTTTTCGAGGTAAACATTGAATTATAATCTGTTTTTAAAAAAAATGTAAAACAATTCAACTTAAAATCAATTATGAGATTATATAACCATTTAGAGGGAGAAATAAAGCTTTTGAAGGCATACGTGACTATAAAAGAAATTTTCTTCTCGATGAATGGTTTTTGCTTCACGTTTCTCGAGGTAAACATTCAATTATAATCTGTTTTAACCAAAAATGTAAAACAAATTCAACTTAAAATAAATTATGAGATTATATGATCATTTAAGGTCATAAATAAAGCTTTTGAAGGCATAAGTGACTATAAAAGAAGTTTTCTTCTCAATGAATGGTTTTTCCATCACGTTTCTCCAGGTAAACATGCAATTATAATCTGTTTTAACCCAAAATGTAAAAAAATTCAACTTAAAATAAATTATAAGATTATATAATGATTTAAAGTGAGAAATAAAGCTTTTGAAGGCATAAGTGACTATAAAAGAAGTTTTCTTCTCAATGAATGGTTTTTGCATCACGTTTCTTGAGGTAAACATTCAATTATAATCTGTTTTAACCCGAAATGTAAAAAAATTCAACTTAAAATAAATTATGAGATTATATCTTCATTTAAAGTGAGAAATAAAGTTTTTGATGGCATAAGTGACTATAAAAGAAGTTTTCTTCTCAATGAATGGTTTTTGCTTCACGTTTTTCGAGGTAAACATTGAATTATAATCTGTTTTTAAAAAAAATGTAAAACAATTCAACTTAAAATCAATTATGAGATTATATAACCATTTAGAGGGAGAAATAAAGCTTTTGAAGGCATACGTGACTATAAAAGAAATTTTCTTCTCGATGAATGGTTTTTGCTTCACGTTTCCCGAGGTAAACATTCAATTATAATCTGTTTTAACCAAAAATGTAAAAAAATTCAACTTAAAATCAATTATAAGATTATATGAGCATTTAAAGGGATAAATTATGCTTTTGAAGGCATAAGTGACTATAAAAGAAGTTTTCTTCTCAATGAATGGTTTTTGCTTCACGTTTTTCGAGGTAAACATTGAATTATAATCTGTTTTTAAAAAAAATGTAAAACAATTCAACTTAAAATCAATTATGAGATTATATAACCATTTAGAGGGAGAAATAAAGCTTTTGAAGGCATACGTGACTATAAAAGAAATTTTCTTCTCGATGAATGGTTTTTGCTTCACGTTTCCCGAGGTAAACATTCAATTATAATCTGTTTTAACCAAAAATGTAAAACAAATTCAACTTAAAATAAATTATGAGAATATATGATCATTTAAAGATATAAATAAAGCTTTTGAAGGCATAAGTGACTATAAAAGAAGTTTTCTTCTCAATGAATGGTTTTTCCATCACGTTTCTCGAGGTAAACATGCAATTATAATCTGTTTTAACCCAAAATGTAAAAAAATTCAACTTAAAATAAATTATAAGATTATATAATGATTTAAAGGGAGAAATAAAGCTTTTGAAGGCATAAGTGACTATAAAAGAAGTTTTCTTCTCAATGAATGGTTTTTGCATCACGTTTCTTGAGGTAAACATTCAATTATAATCTGTTTTAACCCAAAATGTAAAAAAATTCAACTTAAAATAAATTATGAGATTATATCTTCATTTAAAGTGAGAAATAAAGTTTTTGATGGCATAAGTGACTATAAAAGAAGTTTTCTTCTCAATGAATGGTTTTTGCTTCACGTTTTTCGAGGTAAACATTGAATTATAATCTGTTTTTAAAAAAAATGTAAAACAATTCAACTTAAAATCAATTATGAGATTATATAACCATTTAGAGGGAGAAATAAAGCTTTTGAAGGCATACGTGACTATAAAAGAAATTTTCTTCTCGATGAATGGTTTTTGCTTCACGTTTCCCGAGGTAAACATTCAATTATAATCTGTTTTAACGAAAAATGTAAAACAAATTCAACTTAAAATAAATTATGAGATTATATGATCATTTAAAGTCATAAATAAAGCTTTTGAAGGCATAAGTGACTATAAAAGAAGTTTTCTTCTCAATGAATGGTTTTTGCATCACGTTTCTCGAGGTAAACATGCAATTATAATCTGTTTTAACCCAAAACGCAAAAAAATTCAACTTAAAATAAATTATAAGATTATATAATGATTTAAAGTGAGAAATAAAGCTTTTGAAGGCATAAGTGACTATAAAAGAAGTTTTCTTCTCAATGAATGGTTTTTGCATCACGTTTCTTGAGGTAAACATTCAATTATAATCTGTTTTAACCCAAAATGTAAAAAAATTCAACTTAAAATAAATTATGAGATTATATCTTCATTTAAAGTGAGAAATAAAGCTTTTGATGGCATAAGTGACTATAAAAGAAGTTTTCTTCTCAATGAATGGTTTTTGCTTCACGTTTTTCGAGGTAAACATTGAATTATAATCTGTTTTTAAAAAAAATGTAAAACAATTCAACTTAAAATCAATTATGAGATTATATAACCATTTAGAGGGAGAAATAAAGCTTTTGAAGGCATACGTGACTATAAAAGAAATTTTCTTCTCGATGAATGGTTTTTGGTTCACGTTTCCCGAGGTAAACATTCAATTATAATCTGTTTTAACCAAAAATGTAAAAAAATTCAAGTTAAAATAAATTATAAGATTATATGAGCATTTAAAAGGATAAATTATGCTTTTGAAGGCATAAGTGACTATAAAAGAAGTTTTCTTCTCAATGAATGGTTTTTGCTTCACGTTTTTCGAGGTAAACATTGAATTATAATCTGTTTTTAAAAAAAATGTAAAACAATTCAACTTAAAATCAATTATGAGATTATATAACCATTTAGAGGGAGAAATAAAGCTTTTGAAGGCATACGTGACTATAAAAGAAATTTTCTTCTCGATGAATGGTTTTTGCTTCACGTTTCCCGAGGTAAACATTCAATTATAATCTGTTTTAACCAAAAATGTAAAACAAATTCAACTTAAAATAAATTATGAGAATATATGATCATTTAAAGATATAAATAAAGCTTTTGAAGGCATAAGTGACTATAAAAGAAGTTTTCTTCTCAATGAATGGTTTTTCCATCACGTTTCTCGAGGTAAACATGCAATTATAATCTGTTTTAACCCAAAATGTAAAAAAATTCAACTTAAAATAAATTATAAGATTATATAATGATTTAAAGGGAGAAATAAAGCTTTTGAAGGCATAAGTGACTATAAAAGAAGTTTTCTTCTCAATGAATGGTTTTTGCATCACGTTTCTTGAGGTAAACATTCAATTATAATCTGTTTTAACCCAAAATGTAAAAAAATTCAACTTAAAATAAATTATGAGATTATATCTTCATTTAAAGTGAGAAATAAAGTTTTTGATGGCATAAGTGACTATAAAAGAAGTTTTCTTCTCAATGAATGGTTTTTGCTTCACGTTTTTCGAGGTAAACATTGAATTATAATCTGTTTTTAAAAAAAATGTAAAACAATTCAACTTAAAATCAATTATGAGATTATATAACCATTTAGAGGGAGAAATAAAGCTTTTGAAGGCATACGTGACTATAAAAGAAATTTTCTTCTCGATGAATGGTTTTTGCTTCACGTTTCCCGAGGTAAACATTCAATTATAATCTGTTTTAACGAAAAATGTAAAACAAATTCAACTTAAAATAAATTATGAGATTATATGATCATTTATAGTCATAAATAAAGCTTTTGAAGGCATAAGTGACTATAAAAGAAGTTTTCTTCTCAATGAATGGTTTTTGCATCACGTTTCTCGAGGTAAACATGCAATTATAATCTGTTTTAACCCAAAACGCAAAAAAATTCAACTTAAAATAAATTATAAGATTATATAATGATTTAAAGTGAGAAATAAAGCTTTTGAAGGCATAAGTGACTATAAAAGAAGTTTTCTTCTCAATGAATGGTTTTTGCATCACGTTTCTTGAGGTAAACATTCAATTATAATCTGTTTTAACCCAAAATGTAAAAAAATTCAACTTAAAATAAATTATGAGATTATATCTTCATTTAAAGTGAGAAATAAAGCTTTTGATGGCATAAGTGACTATAAAAGAAGTTTTCTTCTCAATGAATGGTTTTTGCTTCACGTTTTTCGAGGTAAACATTGAATTATAATCTGTTTTTAAAAAAAATGTAAAACAATTCAACTTAAAATCAATTATGAGATTATATAACCATTTAGAGGGAGAAATAAAGCTTTTGAAGGCATACGTGACTATAAAAGAAATTTTCTTCTCGATGAATGGTTTTTGGTTCACGTTTCCCGAGGTAAACATTCAATTATAATCTGTTTTAACCAAAAATGTAAAAAAATTCAAGTTAAAATAAATTATAAGATTATATGAGCATTTAAAAGGATAAATTATGCTTTTGAAGGCATAAGTGACTATAAAAGAAGTTTTCTTCTCAATGAATGGTTTTTGCTTCACGTTTTTCGAGGTAAACATTGAATTATAATCTGTTTTTAAAAAAAATGTAAAACAATTCAACTTAAAATCAATTATGAGATTATATAACCATTTAGAGGGAGAAATAAAGCTTTTGAAGGCATACGTGACTATAAAAGAAATTTTCTTCTCGATGAATGGTTTTTGCTTCACGTTTCCCGAGGTAAACATTCAATTATAATCTGTTTTAACCAAAAATGTAAAACAAATTCAACTTAAAATAAATTATGAGATTATATGATCATTTAAGGTCATAAATAAAGCTTTTGAAGGCATAAGTGACTATAAAAGAAGTTTTCTTCTCAATGAATGGTTTTTCCATCACGTTTCTCAAGGTAAACATGCAATTATAATCTGTTTTAACCCAAAATGTAAAAAAATTCAACTTAAAATAAATTATAAGATTATATAATGATTTAAAGTGAGAAATAAAGCTTTTGAAGGCATAAGTGACTATAAAAGAAGTTTTCTTCTCAATGAATGGTTTTTGCATCACGTTTCTTGAGGTAAACATTCAATTATAATCTGTTTTAACCCGAAATGTAAAAAAATTCAACTTAAAATAAATTATGAGATTATATCTTCATTTAAAGTGAGAAATAAAGTTTTTGATGGCATAAGTGACTATAAAAGAAGTTTTCTTCTCAATGAATGGTTTTTGCTTCACGTTTTTCAAGGTAAACATTGAATTATAATCTGTTTTTAAAAAAAATGTAAAACAATTCAACTTAAAATCAATTATGAGATTATATAACCATTTAGAGGGAGAAATAAAGCTTTTGAAGGCATACGTGACTATAAAAGAAATTTTCTTCTCGATGAATGGTTTTTGCTTCACGTTTCCCGAGGTAAACATTCAATTATAATCTGTTTTAACCAAAAATGTAAAAAAATTCAACTTAAAATCAATTATAAGATTATATGAGCATTTAAAGGGATAAATTATGCTTTTGAAGGCATAAGTGACTATAAAAGAAGTTTTCTTCTCAATGAATGGTTTTTGCTTCACGTTTTTCGAGGTAAACATTGAATTATAATCTGTTTTTAAAAAAAATGTAAAACAATTCAACTTAAAATCAATTATGAGATTATATAACCATTTAGAGGGAGAAATAAAGCTTTTGAAGGCATACGTGACTATAAAAGAAATTTTCTTCTCGATGAATGGTTTTTGCTTCACGTTTCCCGAGGTAAACATTCAATTATAATCTGTTTTAACCAAAAATGTAAAACAATTCAACTTAAAATCAATTATAAGATTATATGAGCATTTAAAGGGATAAATTATGCTTTTGAAGGCATAAGTGACTATAAAAGAAGTTTTCTTCTCAATGAATGGTTTTTGCTTCACGTTTTTCGAGGTAAACATTGAATTATAATCTGTTTTTAAAAAAAATGTAAAACAATTCAACTTAAAATCAATTATGAGATTATATAACCATTTAGAGGGAGAAATAAAGCTTTTGAAGGCATACGTGACTATAAAAGAAATTTTCTTCTCGATGAATGGTTTTTGCTTCACGTTTCCCGAGGTAAACATTCAATTATAATCTGTTTTAACCAAAAATGTAAAACAAATTCAACTTAAAATAAATTATGAGAATATATGATCATTTAAAGATATAAATAAAGCTTTTGAAGGCATAAGTGACTATAAAAGAAGTTTTCTTCTCAATGAATGGTTTTTCCATCACGTTTCTCGAGGTAAACATGCAATTATAATCTGTTTTAACCCAAAATATAAAAAAATTCAACTTAAAATAAATTATAAGATTATATAATGATTTAAAGGGAGAAATAAAGCTTTTGAAGGCATAAGTGACTATAAAAGAAGTTTTCTTCTCAATGAATGGTTTTTGCATCACGTTTCTTGAGGTAAACATTCAATTATAATCTGTTTTAACCCAAAATGTAAAAAAATTCAACTTAAAATAAATTATGAGATTATATCTTCATTTAAAGTGAGAAATAAAGTTTTTGATGGCATAAGTGACTATAAAAGAAGTTTTCTTCTCAATGAATGGTTTTTGCTTCACGTTTTTCGAGGTAAACATTGAATTATAATCTGTTTTTTAAAAAAATGTAAAACAATTCAACTTAAAATCAATTATGAGATTATATAACCATTTAGAGGGAGAAATAAAGCTTTTGAAGGCATACGTGACTATAAAAGAAATTTTCTTCTCGATGAATGGTTTTTGCTTCACGTTTCCCGAGGTAAACATTCAATTATAATCTGCTTTAACCAAAAATGTAAAACAAATTCAACTTAAAATAAATTATGAGATTATATGATCATTTAAAGTCATAAATAAAGCTTTTGAAGGCATAAGTGACTATAAAAGAAGTTTTCTTCTCAATGAATGGTTTTTGCATCACGTTTCTCGAGGTAAACATGCAATTATAATCTGTTTTAACCCAAAACGCAAAAAAATTCAACTTAAAATAAATTATAAGATTATATAATGATTTAAAGTGAGAAATAAAGCTTTTGAAGGCATAAGTGACTATAAAAGAAGTTTTCTTCTCAATGAATGGTTTTTGCATCACGTTTCTTGAGGTAAACATTCAATTATAATCTGTTTTAACCCAAAATGTAAAAAAATTCAACTTAAAATAAATTATGAGATTATATCTTCATTTAAAGTGAGAAATAAAGCTTTTGATGGCATAAGTGACTATAAAAGAAGTTTTCTTCTCAATGAATGGTTTTTGCTTCACGTTTTTCGAGGTAAACATTGAATTATAATCTGTTTTTAAAAAAAATGTAAAACAATTCAACTTAAAATCAATTATGAGATTATATAACCATTTAGAGGGAGAAATAAAGCTTTTGAAGGCATACGTGACTATAAAAGAAATTTTCTTCTCGATGAATGGTTTTTGCTTCACGTTTCCCGAGGTAAACATTCAATTATAATCTGTTTTAACCAAAAATGTAAAACAAATTCAACTTAAAATAAATTATGAGATTATATGATCATTTAAGGTCATAAATAAAGCTTTTGAAGGCATAAGTGACTATAAAAGAAGTTTTCTTCTCAATGAATGGTTTTTCCATCACGTTTCTCGAGGTAAACATGCAATTATGATCTGTTTTAACCCAAAATGTAAAAAAATTCAACTTAAAATAAATTATAAGATTATATGAGCATTTAAAGGGATAAATTATGCTTTTGAAGGCATAAGTGACTATAAAAGAAGTTTTCTTCTCAATGAATGGTTTTTGCATCACGTTTCTCGAGGTAAACATGCAATTATAATCTGTTTTAACCCAAAACGCAAAAAAATTCAACTTAAAATAAATTATAAGATTATATAATGATTTAAAGTGAGAAATAAAGCTTTTGAAGGCATAAGTGACTATAAAAGAAGTTTTCTTCTCAATGAATGGTTTTTGCATCACGTTTCTTGAGGTAAACATTCAATTATAATCTGTTTTAACCCAAAATGTAAAAAAATTCAACTTAAAATAAATTATGAGATTATATCTTCATTTAAAGTGAGAAATAAAGCTTTTGATGGCATAAGTGACTATAAAAGAAGTTTTCTTCTCAATGAATGGTTTTTGCTTCACGTTTTTCGAGGTAAACATTGAATTATAATCTGTTTTTTAAAAAAATGTAAAACAATTCAACTTAAAATCAATTATGAGATTATATAACCATTTAGAGGGAGAAATAAAGCTTTTGAAGGCATACGTGACTATAAAAGAAATTTTCTTCTCGATGAATGGTTTTTGCTTCACGTTTCCCGAGGTAAACATTCAATTATAATCTGTTTTAACCAAAAATGTAAAACAAATTCAACTTAAAATCAATTATGAGATTATATGATCATTTAAAGTCATAAATAAAGCTTTTGAAGGCATAAGTGACTATAAAAGAAGTTTTCTTCTCAATGAATGGTTTTTGCATCACGTTTCTCGAGGTAAACATGCAATTATAATCTGTTTTAACCCAAAATGTAAAAAAATTCAACTTAAAATAAATTATAAGATTATATAATGATTTAAAGTGAGAAATAAAGCTTTTGAAGGCATAAGTGACTATAAAAGAAGTTTTCTTCTCAATGAATGGTTTTTGCATCACGTTTCTTGAGGTAAACATTCAATTATAATCTGTTTTAACCCGAAATGTAAAAAAATTCAACTTAAAATAAATTATGAGATTATATCTTCATTTAAAGTGAGAAATAAAGTTTTTGATGGCATAAGTGACTATAAAAGAAGTTTTCTTCTCAATGAATGGTTTTTGCTTCACGTTTTTCAAGGTAAACATTGAATTATAATCTGTTTTTAAAAAAAATGTAAAACAATTCAACTTAAAATCAATTATGAGATTATATAACCATTTAGAGGGAGAAATAAAGCTTTTGAAGGCATACGTGACTATAAAAGAAATTTTCTTCTCGATGAATGGTTTTTGCTTCACGTTTCCCGAGGTAAACATTCAATTATAATCTGTTTTAACCAAAAATGTAAAAAAATTCAACTTAAAATCAATTATAAGATTATATGAGCATTTAAAGGGATAAATTATGCTTTTGAAGGCATAAGTGACTATAAAAGAAGTTTTCTTCTCAATGAATGGTTTTTGCTTCACGTTTTTCGAGGTAAACATTGAATTATAATCTGTTTTTAAAAAAAATGTAAAACAATTCAACTTAAAATCAATTATGAGATTATATAACCATTTAGAGGGAGAAATAAAGCTTTTGAAGGCATACGTGACTATAAAAGAAATTTTCTTCTCGATGAATGGTTTTTGCTTCACGTTTCCCGAGGTAAACATTCAATTATAATCTGTTTTAACCAAAAATGTAAAAAAATTCAACTTAAAATCAATTATAAGATTATATGAGCATTTAAAGGGATAAATTATGCTTTTGAAGGCATAAGTGACTATAAAAGAAGTTTTCTTCTCAATGAATGGTTTTTGCTTCACGTTTTTCGAGGTAAACATTGAATTATAATCTGTTTTTAAAAAAAATGTAAAACAATTCAACTTAAAATCAATTATGAGATTATATAACCATTTAGAGGGAGAAATAAAGCTTTTGAAGGCATACGTGACTATAAAAGAAATTTTCTTCTCGATGAATGGTTTTTGCTTCACGTTTCCCGAGGTAAACATTCAATTATAATCTGTTTTAACCAAAAATGTAAAACAAATTCAACTTAAAATAAATTATGAGAATATATGATCATTTAAAGATATAAATAAAGCTTTTGAAGGCATAAGTGACTATAAAAGAAGTTTTCTTCTCAATGAATGGTTTTTCCATCACGTTTCTCGAGGTAAACATGCAATTATAATCTGTTTTAACCCAAAATATAAAAAAATTCAACTTAAAATAAATTATAAGATTATATAATGATTTAAAGGGAGAAATAAAGCTTTTGAAGGCATAAGTGACTATAAAAGAAGTTTTCTTCTCAATGAATGGTTTTTGCATCACGTTTCTTGAGGTAAACATTCAATTATAATCTGTTTTAACCCAAAATGTAAAAAAATTCAACTTAAAATAAATTATGAGATTATATCTTCATTTAAAGTGAGAAATAAAGTTTTTGATGGCATAAGTGACTATAAAAGAAGTTTTCTTCTCAATGAATGGTTTTTGCTTCACGTTTTTCGAGGTAAACATTGAATTATAATCTGTTTTTTAAAAAAATGTAAAACAATTCAACTTAAAATCAATTATGAGATTATATAACCATTTAGAGGGAGAAATAAAGCTTTTGAAGGCATACGTGACTATAAAAGAAATTTTCTTCTCGATGAATGGTTTTTGCTTCACGTTTCCCGAGGTAAACATTCAATTATAATCTGCTTTAACCAAAAATGTAAAACAAATTCAACTTAAAATAAATTATGAGATTATATGATCATTTAAAGTCATAAATAAAGCTTTTGAAGGCATAAGTGACTATAAAAGAAGTTTTCTTCTCAATGAATGGTTTTTGCATCACGTTTCTCGAGGTAAACATGCAATTATAATCTGTTTTAACCCAAAACGCAAAAAAATTCAACTTAAAATAAATTATAAGATTATATAATGATTTAAAGTGAGAAATAAAGCTTTTGAAGGCATAAGTGACTATAAAAGAAGTTTTCTTCTCAATGAATGGTTTTTGCATCACGTTTCTTGAGGTAAACATTCAATTATAATCTGTTTTAACCCAAAATGTAAAAAAATTCAACTTAAAATAAATTATGAGATTATATCTTCATTTAAAGTGAGAAATAAAGCTTTTGATGGCATAAGTGACTATAAAAGAAGTTTTCTTCTCAATGAATGGTTTTTGCTTCACGTTTTTCGAGGTAAACATTGAATTATAATCTGTTTTTTAAAAAAATGTAAAACAATTCAACTTAAAATCAATTATGAGATTATATAACCATTTAGAGGGAGAAATAAAGCTTTTGAAGGCATACGTGACTATAAAAGAAATTTTCTTCTCGATGAATGGTTTTTGCTTCACGTTTCCCGAGGTAAACATTCAATTATAATCTGTTTTAACCAAAAATGTAAAACAAATTCAACTTAAAATCAATTATGAGATTATATGATCATTTAAAGTCATAAATAAAGCTTTTGAAGGCATAAGTGACTATAAAAGAAGTTTTCTTCTCAATGAATGGTTTTTGCATCACGTTTCTTGAGGTAAACATTCAATTATAATCTGTTTTAACCCAAAATGTAAAAAAATTCAACTTAAAATAAATTATGAGATTATATCTTCATTTAAAGTGAGAAATAAAGTTTTTGATGGCATAAGTGACTATAAAAGAAGTTTTCTTCTCAATGAATGGTTTTTGCTTCACGTTTTTCGAGGTAAACATTGAATTATAATCTGTTTTTAAAAAAAATGTAAAACAATTCAACTTAAAATCAATTATGAGATTATATAACCATTTAGAGGGAGAAATAAAGCTTTTGAAGGCATACGTGACTATAAAAGAAATTTTCTTCTTGATGAATGGTTTTTGCTTCACGTTTCCCGAGGTAAACATTCAATTATAATCTGTTTTAACCAAAAATGTAAAAAAATTCAACTTAAAATCAATTATAAGATTATATGAGCATTTAAAGGGATAAATTATGCTTTTGAAGGCATAAGTGACTATAAAAGAAGTTTTCTTCTGAATGAATGGTTTTTGCATCACGTTTCTTGAGGTAAACATTCAATTATAATCTGTTTTAACCCAAAATGTAAAAAAATTCAAGTTAAAATAAATTATGAGATTATATCTTCATTTAAAGTGAGAAATAAAGTTTTTGATGGCATAAGTGACTATAAAAGAAGTTTTCTTCTCAATGAATGGTTTTTGCTTCACGTTTTTCGAGGTAAACATTGAATTATAATCTGTTTTTAAAAAAAATGTAAAACAATTCAACTTAAAATCAATTATGAGATTATATAACCATTTAGAGGGAGAAATAAAGCTTTTGAAGGCATACGTGACTATAAAAGAAATTTTCTTCTCGATGAATGGTTTTTGCTTCACGTTTCCCGAGGTAAACATTCAATTATAATCTGTTTTAACCAAAAATGTAAAACAAATTCAACTTAAAATAAATTATGAGATTATATGATCATTTAAGGTCATAAATAAAGCTTTTGAAGGCATAAGTGACTATAAAAGAAGTTTTCTTCTCAATGAATGGTTTTTCCATCACGTTTCTCGAGGTAAACATGCAATTATAATCTGTTTTAACCCAAAATGTAAAAAAATTCAACTTAAAATAAATTATAAGATTATATAATGATTTAAAGTGAGAAATAAAGCTTTTGAAGGCATAAGTGACTATAAAAGAAGTTTTCTTCTCAATGAATGGTTTTTGCATCACGTTTCTTGAGGTAAACATTCAATTATAATCTGTTTCAACCCAAAATGTAAAAAAATTCAACTTAAAATAAATTATGAGATTATATCTTCATTTAAAGTGAGAAATAAAGTTTTTGATGGCATAAGTGACTATAAAAGAAGTTTTCTTCTCAATGAATGGTTTTTGCTTCACGTTTTTCGAGGTAAACATTGAATTATAATCTGTTTTTAAAAAAAATGTAAAACAATTCAACTTAAAATCAATTATGAGATTATATAACCATTTAGAGGGAGAAATAAAGCTTTTGAAGGCATACGTGACTATAAAAGAAATTTTCTTCTCGATGAATGGTTTTTGCTTCACGTTTCCCGAGGTAAACATTCAATTATAATCTGTTTTAACCAAAAATGTAAAACAAATTCAACTTAAAATAAATTATGAGATTATATGATCATTTAAAGTCATAAATAAAGCTTTTGAAGGCATAAGTGACTATAAAAGAAGTTTTCTTCTCAATGAATGGTTTTTGCATCACGTTTCTCGAGGTAAACATTCAATTATAATCTGTTTTAACCCAAAATGTAAAACAATTCAACTTAAAATAAATTATGAGATTATATCTTCATTTAAAGTGAGAAATAAAGTTTTTGATGGCATAAGTGACTATAAAAGAAGTTTTCTTCTCAATGAATGGTTTTTGCTTCACGTTTTTCGAGGTAAACATTGAATTATAATCTGTTTTTTAAAAAAATGTAAAACAATTCAACTTAAAATCAATTATGAGATTATATAACCATTTAGAGGGAGAAATAAAGCTTTTGAAGGCATACGTGACTATAAAAGAAATTTTCTTCTCGATGAATGGTTTTTGCTTCACGTTTCCCGAGGTAAACATTCAATTATAATCTGTTTTAACCAAAAATGTAAAAAAATTCAACTTAAAATCAATTATAAGATTATATGAGCATTTAAAGGGATAAATTATGCTTTTGAAGGCATAAGTGACTATAAAAGAAGTTTTCTTCTCAATGAATGGTTTTTGCATCACGTTTCTTGAGGTAAACATTCAATTATAATCTGTTTTAACTCAAAATGTAAAAAATTCAACTTAAAATAAATTATGAGATTATATCTTCATTTAAAGTGAGAAATAAAGTTTTTGATGGCATAAGTGACTATAAAAGAAGTTTTCTTCTCAATGAATGGTTTTTGCTTCACGTTTTTTGAGGTAAACATTGAATTATAATCTGTTTTTAAAAAAAATGTAAAACAATTCAACTTAAAATCAATTATGAGATTATATAACCATTTAGAGGGAGAAATAAAGCTTTTGAAGGCATACGTGACTATAAAAGAAATTTTCTTCTCGATGAATGGTTTTTGCTTCACGTTTCCCGAGGTAAACATTCAATTATAATCTGTTTTAACCAAAAATGTAAAAAAATTCAACTTAAAATCAATTATAAGATTATATGAGCATTTAAAGGGATAAATTATGCTTTTGAAGGCATAAGTGACTATAAAAGAAGTTTTCTTCTCAATGAATGGTTTTTGCATCACGTTTCTCGAGGTAAACATGCAATTATAATATGTTTTAACCCAAAATGTAAAAAAATTCAACTTAAAATAAATTATAAGATTATATAATGATTTAAAGGGAGAAATAAAGCTTTTGAAGGCATAAGTGACTATAAAAGAAGTTTTCTTCTCAATGAATGGTTTTTGCATCACGTTTCTTGAGGTAAACATTCAATTATAATCTGTTTTAACCCAAAATGTAAAAAAATTCAACTTAAAATAAATTATGAGATTATATCTTCATTTAAAGTGAGAAATAAAGTTTTTGATGGCATAAGTGACTATAAAAGAAGTTTTCTTCTCAATGAATGGTTTTTGCTTCACGTTTTTCGAGGTAAACATTGAATTATAATCTGTTTTTTAAAAAAATGTAAAACAATTCAACTTAAAATCAATTATGAGATTATATAACCATTTAGAGGGAGAAATAAAGCTTTTGAAGGCATACGTGACTATAAAAGAAATTTTCTTCTCGATGAATGGTTTTTGCTTCACGTTTCCCGAGGTAAACATTCAATTATAATCTGTTTTAACCAAAAATGTAAAACAAATTCAACTTAAAATAAATTATGAGATTATATGATCATTTAAAGTCATAAATAAAGCTTTTGAAGGCATAAGTGACTATAAAAGAAGTTTTCTTCTCAATGAATGGTTTTTGCATCACGTTTCTCGAGGTAAACATTCAATTATAATCTGTTTTAACCCAAAACGCAAAAAAATTCAACTTAAAATAAATTATAAGATTATATAATGATTTAAAGTGAGAAATAAAGCTTTTGAAGGCATAAGTGACTATAAAAGAAGTTTTCTTCTCAATGAATGGTTTTTGCATCATGTTTCTTGAGGTAAACATTCAATTATAATTTGTTTTAACCCAAAATGTAAAAAAATTCAAGTTAAAATAAATTATGAGATTATATCTTCATTTAAAGTGAGAAATAAAGTTTTTGATGGCATAAGTGACTATAAAAGAAGTTTTCTTCTCAATGAATGGTTTTTGCTTCACGTTTTTCGAGGTAAACATTGAATTATATTCTGTTTTTAAAAAAAATGTAAAACAATTCAACTTAAAATCAATTATGAGATTATATAACCATTTAGAGGGAGAAATAAAGCTTTTGAAGGCATACGTGACTATAAAAGAAATTTTCTTCTCGATGAATGGTTTTTGGTTCACGTTTCCCGAGGTAAACATTCAATTATAATCTGTTTTAACCAAAAATGTAAAAAAATTCAACTTAAAATCAATTATAAGATTATATGAGCATTTAAAGGGATAAATTATGCTTTTGAAGGCATAAGTGACTATAAAAGAAGTTTTCTTCTCAATGAATGGTTTTTGCATCACGTTTCTTGAGGTAAACATTCAATTATAATCTGTTTTAACCCAAAATGTAAAAAAATTCAAGTTAAAATAAATTATGAGATTATATCTTCATTTAAAGTGAGAAATAAAGTTTTTGATGGCATAAGTGACTATAAAAGAAGTTTTCTTCTCAATGAATGGTTTTTGCTTCACGTTTTTCGAGGTAAACATTGAATTATAATCTGTTTTTAAAAAAAATGTAAAACAATTCAACTTAAAATCAATTATGAGATTATATAACCATTTAGAGGGAGAAATAAAGCTTTTGAAGGCATACGTGACTATAAAAGAAATTTTCTTCTCGATGAATGGTTTTTGCTTCACGTTTCCCGAGGTAAACATTCAATTATAATCTGTTTTAACCAAAAATGTAAAAAAATTCAACTTAAAATCAATTATAAGATTATATGAGCATTTAAAGGGATAAATTATGCTTTTGAAGGCATAAGTGACTATAAAAGAAGTTTTCTTCTCAATGAATGGTTTTTGCATCACGTTTCTTGAGGTAAACATTCAATTATAATCTGTTTTAACTCAAAATGTAAAAAATTCAACTTAAAATAAATTATGAGATTATATCTTCATTTAAAGTGAGAAATAAAGTTTTTGATGGCATAAGTGACTATAAAAGAAGTTTTCTTCTCAATGAATGGTTTTTGCTTCACGTTTTTTGAGGTAAACATTGAATTATAATCTGTTTTTAAAAAAAATGTAAAACAATTCAACTTAAAATCAATTATGAGATTATATAACCATTTAGAGGGAGAAATAAAGCTTTTGAAGGCATACGTGACTATAAAAGAAATTTTCTTCTCGATGAATGGTTTTTGCTTCACGTTTCCTGAGGTAAACATTCAATTATAATCTGTTTTAACCAAAAATGTAAAAAAATTCAACTTAAAATCAATTATAAGATTATATGAGCATTTAAAGGGATAAATTATGCTTTTGAAGGCATAAGTGACTATAAAAGAAGTTTTCTTCTTAATGAATGGTTTTTGCATCACGTTTCTTGAGGTAAACATTCAATTATAATCTGTTTTAACTCAAAATGTAAAAAATTCAACTTAAAATAAATTATGAGATTATATCTTCATTTAAAGTGAGAAATAAAGTTTTTGATGGCATAAGTGACTATAAAAGAAGTTTTCTTCTCAATGAATGGTTTTTGCTTCACGTTTTTTGAGGTAAACATTGAATTATAATCTGTTTTTAAAAAAAATGTAAAACAATTCAACTTAAAATCAATTATGAGATTATATAACCATTTAGAGGGAGAAATAAAGCTTTTGAAGGCATACGTGACTATAAAAGAAATTTTCTTCTCGATGAATGGTTTTTGCTTCACGTTTCCCGAGGTAAACATTCAATTATAATCTGTTTTAACCAAAAATGTAAAAAAATTCAACTTAAAATGAATTATAAGATTATATGAGCATTTAAAGGGATAAATTATGCTTTTGAAGGCATAAGTGACTATAAAAGAAGTTTTCTTCTCAATGAATGGTTTTTGCATCACGTTTCTCGAGGTAAACATGCAATTATAATATGTTTTAACCCAAAATGTAAAAAAATTCAACTTAAAATAAATTATAAGATTATATAATGATTTAAAGGGAGAAATAAAGCTTTTGAAGGCATAAGTGACTATAAAAGAAGTTTTCTTCTCAATGAATGGTTTTTGCTTCACGTTTTTCGAGGTAAACATTGAATTATAATCTGTTTTTTAAAAAAATGTAAAACAATTCAACTTAAAATCAATTATGAGATTATATAACCATTTAGAGGGAGAAATAAAGCTTTTGAAGGCATACGTGACTATAAAAGAAATTTTCTTCTCGATGAATGGTTTTTGCTTCACGTTTCTCGAGGTAAACATTCAATTATAATCTGTTTTAACCAAAAATGTAAAACAAATTCAACTTAAAATAAATTATGAGATTATATGATCATTTAAAGTCATAAATAAAGCTTTTGAAGGCATAAGTGACTATAAAAGAAGTTTTCTTCTCAATGAATGGTTTTTGCATCACGTTTCTCGAGGTAAACATGCAATTATAATCTGTTTTAACCCAAAACGCAAAAAAATTCAACTTAAAATAAATTATAAGATTATATAATGATTTAAAGTGAGAAATAAAGCTTTTGAAGGCATAAGTGACTATAAAAGAAGTTTTCTTCTCAATGAATGGTTTTTGCATCACGTTTCTTGAGGTAAACATTCAATTATAATCTGTTTTAACCCAAAATGTAAAAAAATTCAACTTAAAATAAATTATGAGATTATATCTTCATTTAAAGTGAGAAATAAAGTTTTTGATGGCATAAGTGACTATAAAAGAAGTTTTCTTCTCAATGAATGGTTTTTGCTTCACGTTTTTCGAGGTAAACATTGAATTATAATCTGTTTTTAAAAAAAATGTAAAACAATTCAACTTAAAATCAATTATGAGATTATATAACCATTTAGAGGGAGAAATAAAGCTTTTGAAGGCATACGTGACTATAAAAGAAATTTTCTTCTCGATGAATGGTTTTTGCTTCACGTTTCCCGAGGTAAACATTCAATTATAATCTGTTTTAACCAAAAATGTAAAAAAATTCAACTTAAAATCAATTATAAGATTATATGAGCATTTAAAGGGATAAATTATGCTTTTGAAGGCATAAGTGACTATAAAAGAAGTTTTCTTCTCAATGAATGGTTTTTGCATCACGTTTCTTGAGGTAAACATTCAATTATAATCTGTTTTAACCCAAAATGTAAAAAAATTCAACTTAAAATAAATTATGAGATTATATCTTCATTTAAAGTGAGAAATAAAGTTTTTGATGGCATAAGTGACTATAAAAGAAGTTTTCTTCTCAATGAATGGTTTTTGCTTCACGTTTTTCGAGGTAAACATTGAATTATAATCTGTTTTTAAAAAAAATGTAAAACAATTCAACTTAAAATCAATTATGAGATTATATAACCATTTAGAGGGAGAAATAAAGCTTTTGAAGGCATACGTGACTATAAAAGAAATTTTCTTCTCGATGAATGGTTTTTGCTTCACGTTTCCCGAGGTAAACATTCAATTATAATCTGTTTTAACCAAAAATGTAAAAAAATTCAACTTAAAATCAATTATAAGATTATATGAGCATTTAAAGGGATAAATTATGCTTTTGAAGGCATAAGTGACTATAAAAGAAGTTTTCTTCTCAATGAATGGTTTTTGCATCACGTTTCTTGAGGTAAACATTCAATTATAATCTGTTTTAACTCAAAATGTAAAAAATTCAACTTAAAATAAATTATGAGATTATATCTTCATTTAAAGTGAGAAATAAAGTTTTTGATGGCATAAGTCACTATAAAAGAAGTTTTCTTCTCAATGAATGGTTTTTGCTTCACGTTTTTCGAGGTAAACATTGAATTATAATCTGTTTTTAAAAAAAATGTAAAACAATTCAACTTAAAATCAATTATGAGATTATATAACCATTTAGAGGGAGAAATAAAGCTTTTGAAGGCATACGTGACTATAAAAGAAATTTTCTTCTCGATGAATGGTTTTTGCTTCACGTTTCCCGAGGTAAACATTCAATTATAATCTGTTTTAACGAAAAATGTAAAACAAATTCAACTTAAAATAAATTATGAGATTATATGATCATTTAAAGTCATAAATAAAGCTTTTGAAGGCATAAGTGACTATAAAAGAAGTTTTCTTCTCAATGAATGGTTTTTGCATCACGTTTCTTGAGGTAAACATTCAATTATAATCTGTTTTAACTCAAAATGTAAAAAATTCAACTTAAAATAAATTATGAGATTATATCTTCATTTAAAGTGAGAAATAAAGTTTTTGATGGCATAAGTCACTATAAAAGAAGTTTTCTTCTCAATGAATGGTTTTTGCTTCACGTTTTTTGAGGTAAACATTGAATTATAATCTGTTTTTTAAAAAAATGTAAAACAATTCAACTTAAAATCAATTATGAGATTATATAACCATTTAGAGGGAGAAATAAAGCTTTTGAAGGCATACGTGACTATAAAAGAAATTTTCTTCTCGATGAATGGTTTTTGCTTCACGTTTCCTGAGGTAAACATTCAATTATAATCTGTTTTAACCAAAAATGTAAAAAAATTCAACTTAAAATCAATTATAAGATTATATGAGCATTTAAAGGGATAAATTATGCTTTTGAAGGCATAAGTGACTATAAAAGAAGTTTTCTTCTCAATGAATGGTTTTTGCATCACGTTTCTTGAGGTAAACATTCAATTATAATCTGTTTTAACTCAAAATGTAAAAAATTCAACTTAAAATAAATTATGAGATTATATCTTCATTTAAAGTGAGAAATAAAGTTTTTGATGGCATAAGTGACTATAAAAGAAGTTTTCTTCTCAATGAATGGTTTTTGCTTCACGTTTTTTGAGGTAAACATTGAATTATAATCTGTTTTTAAAAAAAATGTAAAACAATTCAACTTAAAATCAATTATGAGATTATATAACCATTTAGAGGGAGAAATAAAGCTTTTGAAGGCATACGTGACTATAAAAGAAATTTTCTTCTCGATGAATGGTTTTTGCTTCACGTTTCCCGAGGTAAACATTCAATTATAATCTGTTTTAACCAAAAATGTAAAAAAATTCAACTTAAAATGAATTATAAGATTATATGAGCATTTAAAGGGATAAATTATGCTTTTGAAGGCATAAGTGACTATAAAAGAAGTTTTCTTCTCAATGAATGGTTTTTGCATCACGTTTCTCGAGGTAAACATGCAATTATAATATGTTTTAACCCAAAATGTAAAAAAATTCAACTTAAAATAAATTATAAGATTATATAATGATTTAAAGGGAGAAATAAAGCTTTTGAAGGCATAAGTGACTATAAAAGAAGTTTTCTTCTCAATGAATGGTTTTTGCTTCACGTTTTTCGAGGTAAACATTGAATTATAATCTGTTTTTTAAAAAAATGTAAAACAATTCAACTTAAAATCAATTATGAGATTATATAACCATTTAGAGGGAGAAATAAAGCTTTTGAAGGCATACGTGACTATAAAAGAAATTTTCTTCTCGATGAATGGTTTTTGCTTCACGTTTCCCGAGGTAAACATTCAATTATAATCTGTTTTAACCAAAAATGTAAAACAAATTCAACTTAAAATAAATTATGAGATTATATGATCATTTAAAGTCATAAATAAAGCTTTTGAAGGCATAAGTGACTATAAAAGAAGTTTTCTTCTCAATGAATGGTTTTTGCATCACGTTTCTCGAGGTAAACATGCAATTATAATCTGTTTTAACCCAAAACGCAAAAAAATTCAACTTAAAATAAATTATAAGATTATATAATGATTTAAAGTGAGAAATAAAGCTTTTGAAGGCATAAGTGACTATAAAAGAAGTTTTCTTCTCAATGAATGGTTTTTGCATCACGTTTCTTGAGGTAAACATTCAATTATAATCTGTTTTAACCCAAAATGTAAAAAAATTCAACTTAAAATAAATTATGAGATTATATCTTCATTTAAAGTGAGAAATAAAGTTTTTGATGGCATAAGTGACTATAAAAGAAGTTTTCTTCTCAATGAATGGTTTTTGCTTCACGTTTTTCGAGGTAAACATTGAATTATAATCTGTTTTTAAAAAAAATGTAAAACAATTCAACTTAAAATCAATTATGAGATTATATAACCATTTAGAGGGAGAAATAAAGCTTTTGAAGGCATACGTGACTATAAAAGAAATTTTCTTCTCGATGAATGGTTTTTGCTTCACGTTTCTCGAGGTAAACATTCAATTATAATCTGTTTTAACCAAAAATGTAAAAAAATTCAACTTAAAATCAATTATAAGATTATATGAGCATTTAAAGGGATAAATTATGCTTTTGAAGGCATAAGTGACTATAAAAGAAGTTTTCTTCTCAATGAATGGTTTTTGCATCACGTTTCTTGAGGTAAACATTCAATTATAATCTGTTTTAACCCAAAATGTAAAAAAATTCAACTTAAAATAAATTATGAGATTATATCTTCATTTAAAGTGAGAAATAAAGTTTTTGATGGCATAAGTGACTATAAAAGAAGTTTTCTTCTCAATGAATGGTTTTTGCTTCACGTTTTTCGAGGTAAACATTGAATTATAATCTGTTTTTAAAAAAAATGTAAAACAATTCAACTTAAAATCAATTATGAGATTATATAACCATTTAGAGGGAGAAATAAAGCTTTTGAAGGCATACGTGACTATAAAAGAAATTTTCTTCTCGATGAATGGTTTTTGCTTCACGTTTCCCGAGGTAAACATTCAATTATAATCTGTTTTAACCAAAAATGTAAAAAAATTCAACTTAAAATCAATTATAAGATTATATGAGCATTTAAAGGGATAAATTATGCTTTTGAAGGCATAAGTGACTATAAAAGAAGTTTTCTTCTCAATGAATGGTTTTTGCATCACGTTTCTTGAGGTAAACATTCAATTATAATCTGTTTTAACTCAAAATGTAAAAAATTCAACTTAAAATAAATTATGAGATTATATCTTCATTTAAAGTGAGAAATAAAGTTTTTGATGGCATAAGTGACTATAAAAGAAGTTTTCTTCTCAATGAATGGTTTTTGCTTCACGTTTTTTGAGGTAAACATTGAATTATAATCTGTTTTTAAAAAAAATGTAAAACAATTCAACTTAAAATCAATTATGAGATTATATAACCATTTAGAGGGAGAAATAAAGCTTTTGAAGGCATACGTGACTATAAAAGAAATTTTCTTCTCGATGAATGGTTTTTGCTTCACGTTTCCTGAGGTAAACATTCAATTATAATCTGTTTTAACCAAAAATGTAAAAAAATTCAACTTAAAATCAATTATAAGATTATATGAGCATTTAAAGGGATAAATTATGCTTTTGAAGGCATAAGTGACTATAAAAGAAGTTTTCTTCTCAATGAATGGTTTTTGCATCACGTTTCTTGAGGTAAACATTCAATTATAATCTGTTTTAACTCAAAATGTAAAAAATTCAACTTAAAATAAATTATGAGATTATATCTTCATTTAAAGTGAGAAATAAAGTTTTTGATGGCATAAGTGACTATAAAAGAAGTTTTCTTCTCAATGAATGGTTTTTGCTTCACGTTTTTTGAGGTAAACATTGAATTATAATCTGTTTTTAAAAAAAATGTAAAACAATTCAACTTAAAATCAATTATGAGATTATATAACCATTTAGAGGGAGAAATAAAGCTTTTGAAGGCATACGTGACTATAAAAGAAATTTTCTTCTCGATGAATGGTTTTTGCTTCACGTTTCCCGAGGTAAACATTCAATTATAATCTGTTTTAACCAAAAATGTAAAAAAATTCAACTTAAAATGAATTATAAGATTATATGAGCATTTAAAGGGATAAATTATGCTTTTGAAGGCATAAGTGACTATAAAAGAAGTTTTCTTCTCAATGAATGGTTTTTGCATCACGTTTCTCGAGGTAAACATGCAATTATAATATGTTTTAACCCAAAATGTAAAAAAATTCAACTTAAAATAAATTATAAGATTATATAATGATTTAAAGGGAGAAATAAAGCTTTTGAAGGCATAAGTGACTATAAAAGAAGTTTTCTTCTCAATGAATGGTTTTTGCTTCACGTTTTTCGAGGTAAACATTGAATTATAATCTGTTTTTTAAAAAAATGTAAAACAATTCAACTTAAAATCAATTATGAGATTATATAACCATTTAGAGGGAGAAATAAAGCTTTTGAAGGCATACGTGACTATAAAAGAAATTTTCTTCTCGATGAATGGTTTTTGCTTCACGTTTCTCGAGGTAAACATTCAATTATAATCTGTTTTAACCAAAAATGTAAAACAAATTCAACTTAAAATAAATTATGAGATTATATGATCATTTAAAGTCATAAATAAAGCTTTTGAAGGCATAAGTGACTATAAAAGAAGTTTTCTTCTCAATGAATGGTTTTTGCATCACGTTTCTCGAGGTAAACATGCAATTATAATCTGTTTTAACCCAAAACGCAAAAAAATTCAACTTAAAATAAATTATAAGATTATATAATGATTTAAAGTGAGAAATAAAGCTTTTGAAGGCATAAGTGACTATAAAAGAAGTTTTCTTCTCAATGAATGGTTTTTGCATCACGTTTCTTGAGGTAAACATTCAATTATAATCTGTTTTAACCCAAAATGTAAAAAAATTCAACTTAAAATAAATTATGAGATTATATCTTCATTTAAAGTGAGAAATAAAGTTTTTGATGGCATAAGTGACTATAAAAGAAGTTTTCTTCTCAATGAATGGTTTTTGCTTCACGTTTTTCGAGGTAAACATTGAATTATAATCTGTTTTTAAAAAAAATGTAAAACAATTCAACTTAAAATCAATTATGAGATTATATAACCATTTAGAGGGAGAAATAAAGCTTTTGAAGGCATACGTGACTATAAAAGAAATTTTCTTCTCGATGAATGGTTTTTGCTTCACGTTTCCCGAGGTAAACATTCAATTATAATCTGTTTTAACCAAAAATGTAAAAAAATTCAACTTAAAATCAATTATAAGATTATATGAGCATTTAAAGGGATAAATTATGCTTTTGAAGGCATAAGTGACTATAAAAGAAGTTTTCTTCTCAATGAATGGTTTTTGCATCACGTTTCTTGAGGTAAACATTCAATTATAATCTGTTTTAACCCAAAATGTAAAAAAATTCAACTTAAAATAAATTATGAGATTATATCTTCATTTAAAGTGAGAAATAAAGTTTTTGATGGCATAAGTGACTATAAAAGAAGTTTTCTTCTCAATGAATGGTTTTTGCTTCACGTTTTTCGAGGTAAACATTGAATTATAATCTGTTTTTAAAAAAAATGTAAAACAATTCAACTTAAAATCAATTATGAGATTATATAACCATTTAGAGGGAGAAATAAAGCTTTTGAAGGCATACGTGACTATAAAAGAAATTTTCTTCTCGATGAATGGTTTTTGCTTCACGTTTCCCGAGGTAAACATTCAATTATAATCTGTTTTAACCAAAAATGTAAAAAAATTCAACTTAAAATCAATTATAAGATTATATGAGCATTTAAAGGGATAAATTATGCTTTTGAAGGCATAAGTGACTATAAAAGAAGTTTTCTTCTCAATGAATGGTTTTTGCATCACGTTTCTTGAGGTAAACATTCAATTATAATCTGTTTTAACTCAAAATGTAAAAAATTCAACTTAAAATAAATTATGAGATTATATCTTCATTTAAAGTGAGAAATAAAGTTTTTGATGGCATAAGTCACTATAAAAGAAGTTTTCTTCTCAATGAATGGTTTTTGCTTCACGTTTTTCGAGGTAAACATTGAATTATAATCTGTTTTTAAAAAAAATGTAAAACAATTCAACTTAAAATCAATTATGAGATTATATAACCATTTAGAGGGAGAAATAAAGCTTTTGAAGGCATACGTGACTATAAAAGAAATTTTCTTCTCGATGAATGGTTTTTGCTTCACGTTTCCCGAGGTAAACATTCAATTATAATCTGTTTTAACGAAAAATGTAAAACAAATTCAACTTAAAATAAATTATGAGATTATATGATCATTTAAAGTCATAAATAAAGCTTTTGAAGGCATAAGTGACTATAAAAGAAGTTTTCTTCTCAATGAATGGTTTTTGCATCACGTTTCTTGAGGTAAACATTCAATTATAATCTGTTTTAACTCAAAATGTAAAAAATTCAACTTAAAATAAATTATGAGATTATATCTTCATTTAAAGTGAGAAATAAAGTTTTTGATGGCATAAGTCACTATAAAAGAAGTTTTCTTCTCAATGAATGGTTTTTGCTTCACGTTTTTTGAGGTAAACATTGAATTATAATCTGTTTTTAAAAAAAATGTAAAACAATTCAACTTAAAATCAATTATGAGATTATATAACCATTTAGAGGGAGAAATAAAGCTTTTGAAGGCATACGTGACTATAAAAGAAATTTTCTTCTCGATGAATGGTTTTTGCTTCACGTTTCCCGAGGTAAACATTCAATTATAATCTGTTTTAACCAAAAATGTAAAAAAATTCAACTTAAAATGAATTATAAGATTATATGAGCATTTAAAGGGATAAATTATGCTTTTGAAGGCATAAGTGACTATAAAAGAAGTTTTCTTCTCAATGAATGGTTTTTGCATCACGTTTCTCGAGGTAAACATGCAATTATAATATGTTTTAACCCAAAATGTAAAAAAATTCAACTTAAAATAAATTATAAGATTATATAATGATTTAAAGGGAGAAATAAAGCTTTTGAAGGCATAAGTGACTATAAAAGAAGTTTTCTTCTCAATGAATGGTTTTTGCTTCACGTTTTTCGAGGTAAACATTGAATTATAATCTGTTTTTTAAAAAAATGTAAAACAATTCAACTTAAAATCAATTATGAGATTATATAACCATTTAGAGGGAGAAATAAAGCTTTTGAAGGCATACGTGACTATAAAAGAAATTTTCTTCTCGATGAATGGTTTTTGCTTCACGTTTCTCGAGGTAAACATTCAATTATAATCTGTTTTAACCAAAAATGTAAAACAAATTCAACTTAAAATAAATTATGAGATTATATGATCATTTAAAGTCATAAATAAAGCTTTTGAAGGCATAAGTGACTATAAAAGAAGTTTTCTTCTCAATGAATGGTTTTTGCATCACGTTTCTCGAGGTAAACATGCAATTATAATCTGTTTTAACCCAAAACGCAAAAAAATTCAACTTAAAATAAATTATAAGATTATATAATGATTTAAAGTGAGAAATAAAGCTTTTGAAGGCATAAGTGACTATAAAAGAAGTTTTCTTCTCAATGAATGGTTTTTGCATCACGTTTCTTGAGGTAAACATTCAATTATAATCTGTTTTAACCCAAAATGTAAAAAAATTCAACTTAAAATAAATTATGAGATTATATCTTCATTTAAAGTGAGAAATAAAGTTTTTGATGGCATAAGTGACTATAAAAGAAGTTTTCTTCTCAATGAATGGTTTTTGCTTCACGTTTTTCGAGGTAAACATTGAATTATAATCTGTTTTTAAAAAAAATGTAAAACAATTCAACTTAAAATCAATTATGAGATTATATAACCATTTAGAGGGAGAAATAAAGCTTTTGAAGGCATACGTGACTATAAAAGAAATTTTCTTCTCGATGAATGGTTTTTGCTTCACGTTTCCCGAGGTAAACATTCAATTATAATCTGTTTTAACCAAAAATGTAAAAAAATTCAACTTAAAATCAATTATAAGATTATATGAGCATTTAAAGGGATAAATTATGCTTTTGAAGGCATAAGTGACTATAAAAGAAGTTTTCTTCTCAATGAATGGTTTTTGCATCACGTTTCTTGAGGTAAACATTCAATTATAATCTGTTTTAACCCAAAATGTAAAAAAATTCAACTTAAAATAAATTATGAGATTATATCTTCATTTAAAGTGAGAAATAAAGTTTTTGATGGCATAAGTGACTATAAAAGAAGTTTTCTTCTCAATGAATGGTTTTTGCTTCACGTTTTTCGAGGTAAACATTGAATTATAATCTGTTTTTAAAAAAAATGTAAAACAATTCAACTTAAAATCAATTATGAGATTATATAACCATTTAGAGGGAGAAATAAAGCTTTTGAAGGCATACGTGACTATAAAAGAAATTTTCTTCTCGATGAATGGTTTTTGCTTCACGTTTCCCGAGGTAAACATTCAATTATAATCTGTTTTAACCAAAAATGTAAAAAAATTCAACTTAAAATCAATTATAAGATTATATGAGCATTTAAAGGGATAAATTATGCTTTTGAAGGCATAAGTGACTATAAAAGAAGTTTTCTTCTCAATGAATGGTTTTTGCATCACGTTTCTTGAGGTAAACATTCAATTATAATCTGTTTTAACTCAAAATGTAAAAAATTCAACTTAAAATAAATTATGAGATTATATCTTCATTTAAAGTGAGAAATAAAGTTTTTGATGGCATAAGTCACTATAAAAGAAGTTTTCTTCTCAATGAATGGTTTTTGCTTCACGTTTTTCGAGGTAAACATTGAATTATAATCTGTTTTTAAAAAAAATGTAAAACAATTCAACTTAAAATCAATTATGAGATTATATAACCATTTAGAGGGAGAAATAAAGCTTTTGAAGGCATACGTGACTATAAAAGAAATTTTCTTCTCGATGAATGGTTTTTGCTTCACGTTTCCCGAGGTAAACATTCAATTATAATCTGTTTTAACGAAAAATGTAAAACAAATTCAACTTAAAATAAATTATGAGATTATATGATCATTTAAAGTCATAAATAAAGCTTTTGAAGGCATAAGTGACTATAAAAGAAGTTTTCTTCTCAATGAATGGTTTTTGCATCACGTTTCTTGAGGTAAACATTCAATTATAATCTGTTTTAACTCAAAATGTAAAAAATTCAACTTAAAATAAATTATGAGATTATATCTTCATTTAAAGTGAGAAATAAAGTTTTTGATGGCATAAGTCACTATAAAAGAAGTTTTCTTCTCAATGAATGGTTTTTGCTTCACGTTTTTTGAGGTAAACATTGAATTATAATCTGTTTTTAAAAAAAATGTAAAACAATTCAACTTAAAATCAATTATGAGATTATATAACCATTTAGAGGGAGAAATAAAGCTTTTGAAGGCATACGTGACTATAAAAGAAATTTTCTTCTCGATGAATGGTTTTTGCTTCACGTTTCCTGAGGTAAACATTCAATTATAATCTGTTTTAACCAAAAATGTAAAAAAATTCAACTTAAAATCAATTATAAGATTATATGAGCATTTAAAGGGATAAATTATGCTTTTGAAGGCATAAGTGACTATAAAAGAAGTTTTCTTCTCAATGAATGGTTTTTGCATCACGTTTCTTGAGGTAAACATTCAATTATAATCTGTTTTAACTCAAAATGTAAAAAATTCAACTTAAAATAAATTATGAGATTATATCTTCATTTAAAGTGAGAAATAAAGTTTTTGATGGCATAAGTGACTATAAAAGAAGTTTTCTTCTCAATGAATGGTTTTTGCTTCACGTTTTTTGAGGTAAACATTGAATTATAATCTGTTTTTAAAAAAAATGTAAAACAATTCAACTTAAAATCAATTATGAGATTATATAACCATTTAGAGGGAGAAATAAAGCTTTTGAAGGCATACGTGACTATAAAAGAAATTTTCTTCTCGATGAATGGTTTTTGCTTCACGTTTCCCGAGGTAAACATTCAATTATAATCTGTTTTAACCAAAAATGTAAAAAAATTCAACTTAAAATGAATTATAAGATTATATGAGCATTTAAAGGGATAAATTATGCTTTTGAAGGCATAAGTGACTATAAAAGAAGTTTTCTTCTCAATGAATGGTTTTTGCATCACGTTTCTCGAGGTAAACATGCAATTATAATATGTTTTAACCCAAAATGTAAAAAAATTCAACTTAAAATAAATTATAAGATTATATAATGATTTAAAGGGAGAAATAAAGCTTTTGAAGGCATAAGTGACTATAAAAGAAGTTTTCTTCTCAATGAATGGTTTTTGCTTCACGTTTTTCGAGGTAAACATTGAATTATAATCTGTTTTTTAAAAAAATGTAAAACAATTCAACTTAAAATCAATTATGAGATTATATAACCATTTAGAGGGAGAAATAAAGCTTTTGAAGGCATACGTGACTATAAAAGAAATTTTCTTCTCGATGAATGGTTTTTGCTTCACGTTTCCCGAGGTAAACATTCAATTATAATCTGTTTTAACCAAAAATGTAAAACAAATTCAACTTAAAATAAATTATGAGATTATATGATCATTTAAAGTCATAAATAAAGCTTTTGAAGGCATAAGTGACTATAAAAGAAGTTTTCTTCTCAATGAATGGTTTTTGCATCACGTTTCTCGAGGTAAACATGCAATTATAATCTGTTTTAACCCAAAACGCAAAAAAATTCAACTTAAAATAAATTATAAGATTATATAATGATTTAAAGTGAGAAATAAAGCTTTTGAAGGCATAAGTGACTATAAAAGAAGTTTTCTTCTCAATGAATGGTTTTTGCATCACGTTTCTTGAGGTAAACATTCAATTATAATCTGTTTTAACCCAAAATGTAAAAAAATTCAACTTAAAATAAATTATGAGATTATATCTTCATTTAAAGTGAGAAATAAAGTTTTTGATGGCATAAGTGACTATAAAAGAAGTTTTCTTCTCAATGAATGGTTTTTGCTTCACGTTTTTCGAGGTAAACATTGAATTATAATCTGTTTTTAAAAAAAATGTAAAACAATTCAACTTAAAATCAATTATGAGATTATATAACCATTTAGAGGGAGAAATAAAGCTTTTGAAGGCATACGTGACTATAAAAGAAATTTTCTTCTCGATGAATGGTTTTTGCTTCACGTTTCTCGAGGTAAACATTCAATTATAATCTGTTTTAACCAAAAATGTAAAAAAATTCAACTTAAAATCAATTATAAGATTATATGAGCATTTAAAAGGATAAATTATGCTTTTGAAGGCATAAGTGACTATAAAAGAAGTTTTCTTCTCAATGAATGGTTTTTGCATCACGTTTCTTGAGGTAAACATTCAATTATAATCTGTTTTAACCCAAAATGTAAAAAAATTCAACTTAAAATAAATTATGAGATTATATCTTCATTTAAAGTGAGAAATAAAGTTTTTGATGGCATAAGTGACTATAAAAGAAGTTTTCTTCTCAATGAATGGTTTTTGCTTCACGTTTTTCGAGGTAAACATTGAATTATAATCTGTTTTTAAAAAAAATGTAAAACAATTCAACTTAAAATCAATTATGAGATTATATAACCATTTAGAGGGAGAAATAAAGCTTTTGAAGGCATACGTGACTATAAAAGAAATTTTCTTCTCGATGAATGGTTTTTGCTTCACGTTTCCCGAGGTAAACATTCAATTATAATCTGTTTTAACCAAAAATGTAAAAAAATTCAACTTAAAATCAATTATAAGATTATATGAGCATTTAAAGGGATAAATTATGCTTTTGAAGGCATAAGTGACTATAAAAGAAGTTTTCTTCTCAATGAATGGTTTTTGCATCACGTTTCTTGAGGTAAACATTCAATTATAATCTGTTTTAACTCAAAATGTAAAAAATTCAACTTAAAATAAATTATGAGATTATATCTTCATTTAAAGTGAGAAATAAAGTTTTTGATGGCATAAGTGACTATAAAAGAAGTTTTCTTCTCAATGAATGGTTTTTGCTTCACGTTTTTTGAGGTAAACATTGAATTATAATCTGTTTTTAAAAAAAATGTAAAACAATTCAACTTAAAATCAATTATGAGATTATATAACCATTTAGAGGGAGAAATAAAGCTTTTGAAGGCATACGTGACTATAAAAGAAATTTTCTTCTCGATGAATGGTTTTTGCTTCACGTTTCCCGAGGTAAACATTCAATTATAATCTGTTTTAACCAAAAATGTAAAAAAATTCAACTTAAAATCAATTATAAGATTATATGAGCATTTAAAGGGATAAATTATGCTTTTGAAGGCATAAGTGACTATAAAAGAAGTTTTCTTCTCAATGAATGGTTTTTGCATCACGTTTCTCGAGGTAAACATGCAATTATAATATGTTTTAACCCAAAATGTAAAAAAATTCAACTTAAAATAAATTATAAGATTATATAATGATTTAAAGGGAGAAATAAAGCTTTTGAAGGCATAAGTGACTATAAAAGAAGTTTTCTTCTCAATGAATGGTTTTTGCATCACGTTTCTTGAGGTAAACATTCAATTATAATCTGTTTTAACCCAAAATGTAAAAAAATTCAACTTAAAATAAATTATGAGATTATATCTTCATTTAAAGTGAGAAATAAAGTTTTTGATGGCATAAGTGACTATAAAAGAAGTTTTCTTCTCAATGAATGGTTTTTGCTTCACGTTTTTCGAGGTAAACATTGAATTATAATCTGTTTTTTAAAAAAATGTAAAACAATTCAACTTAAAATCAATTATGAGATTATATAACCATTTAGAGGGAGAAATAAAGCTTTTGAAGGCATACGTGACTATAAAAGAAATTTTCTTCTCGATGAATGGTTTTTGCTTCACGTTTCCCGAGGTAAACATTCAATTATAATCTGTTTTAACCAAAAATGTAAAACAAATTCAACTTAAAATAAATTATGAGATTATATGATCATTTAAAGTCATAAATAAAGCTTTTGAAGGCATAAGTGACTATAAAAGAAGTTTTCTTCTCAATGAATGGTTTTTGCATCACGTTTCTCGAGGTAAACATGCAATTATAATCTGTTTTAACCCAAAACGCAAAAAAATTCAACTTAAAATAAATTATAAGATTATATAATGATTTAAAGTGAGAAATAAAGCTTTTGAAGGCATAAGTGACTATAAAAGAAGTTTTCTTCTCAATGAATGGTTTTTGCATCACGTTTCTTGAGGTAAACATTCAATTATAATCTGTTTTAACCCAAAATGTAAAAAAATTCAACTTAAAATAAATTATGAGATTATATCTTCATTTAAAGTGAGAAATAAAGTTTTTGATGGCATAAGTGACTATAAAAGAAGTTTTCTTCTCAATGAATGGTTTTTGCTTCACGTTTTTCGAGGTAAACATTGAATTATAATCTGTTTTTTAAAAAAATGTAAAACAATTCAACTTAAAATCAATTATGAGATTATATAACCATTTAGAGGGAGAAATAAAGCTTTTGAAGGCATACGTGATTATAAAAGAAATTTTCTTCTCGATGAATGGTTTTTGCTTCACGTTTCCCGAGGTAAACATTCAATTATAATCTGTTTTAACCAAAAATGTAAAACAAATTCAACTTAAAATAAATTATGAGATTATATGATCATTTAAAGTCATAAATAAAGCTTTTGAAGGCATAAGTGACTATAAAAGAAGTTTTCTTCTCAATGAATGGTTTTTGCATCACGTTTCTCGAGGTAAACATGCAATTATAATCTGTTTTAACCCAAAACGCAAAAAAATTCAACTTAAAATAAATTATAAGATTATATAATGATTTAAAGTGAGAAATAAAGCTTTTGAAGGCATAAGTGACTATAAAAGAAGTTTTCTTCTCAATGAATGGTTTTTGCATCACGTTTCTTGAGGTAAACATTCAATTATAATCTGTTTTAACCCAAAATGTAAAAAAATTCAACTTAAAATAAATTATGAGATTATATCTTCATTTAAAGTGAGAAATAAAGTTTTTGATGGCATAAGTGACTATAAAAGAAGTTTTCTTCTCAATGAATGGTTTTTGCTTCACGTTTTTCGAGGTAAACATTGAATTATAATCTGTTTTTAAAAAAAATGTAAAACAATTCAACTTAAAATCAATTATGAGATTATATAACCATTTAGAGGGAGAAATAAAGCTTTTGAAGGCATACGTGACTATAAAAGAAATTTTCTTCTCGATGAATGGTTTTTGCTTCACGTTTCCCGAGGTAAACATTCAATTATAATCTGTTTTAACCAAAAATGTAAAAAAATTCAACTTAAAATCAATTATAAGATTATATGAGCATTTAAAGGGAAAATTTATGCTTTTGAAGGCATAAGTGACTATAAAAGAAGTTTTCTTCTCAATGAATGGTTTTTGCATCACGTTTCTTGAGGTAAACATTCAATTATAATCTGTTTTAACCCAAAATGTAAAAAAATTCAACTTAAAATAAATTATGAGATTATATCTTCATTTAAAGTGAGAAATAAAGTTTTTGATGGCATAAGTGACTATAAAAGAAGTTTTCTTCTCAATGAATGGTTTTTGCTTCACGTTTTTCGAGGTAAACATTGAATTATAATCTGTTTTTAAAAAAAATGTAAAACAATTCAACTTAAAATCAATTATGAGATTATATAACCATTTAGAGGGAGAAATAAAGCTTTTGAAGGCATACGTGACTATAAAAGAAATTTTCTTCTCGATGAATGGTTTTTGCTTCACGTTTCCCGAGGTAAACATTCAATTATAATCTGTTTTAACCAAAAATGTAAAAAAATTCAACTTAAAATCAATTATAAGATTATATGAGCATTTAAAGGGATAAATTATGCTTTTGAAGGCATAAGTGACTATAAAAGAAGTTTTCTTCTCAATGAATGGTTTTTGCATCACGTTTCTTGAGGTAAACATTCAATTATAATCTGTTTTAACTCAAAATGTAAAAAATTCAACTTAAAATAAATTATGAGATTATATCTTCATTTAAAGTGAGAAATAAAGTTTTTGATGGCATAAGTCACTATAAAAGAAGTTTTCTTCTCAATGAATGGTTTTTGCTTCACGTTTTTTGAGGTAAACATTGAATTATAATCTGTTTTTAAAAAAAATGTAAAACAATTCAACTTAAAATCAATTATGAGATTATATAACCATTTAGAGGGAGAAATAAAGCTTTTGAAGGCATACGTGACTATAAAAGAAATTTTCTTCTCGATGAATGGTTTTTGCTTCACGTTTCCCGAGGTAAACATTCAATTATAATCTGTTTTAACCAAAAATGTAAAAAAATTCAACTTAAAATCAATTATAAGATTATATGAGCATTTAAAGGGATAAATTATGCTTTTGAAGGCATAAGTGACTATAAAAGAAGTTTTCTTCTCAATGAATGGTTTTTGCATCACGTTTCTCGAGGTAAACATGCAATTATAATATGTTTTAACCCAAAATGTAAAAAAATTCAACTTAAAATAAATTATAAGATTATATAATGATTTAAAGGGAGAAATAAAGCTTTTGAAGGCATAAGTGACTATAAAAGAAGTTTTCTTCTCAATGAATGGTTTTTGCATCACGTTTCTTGAGGTAAACATTCAATTATAATCTGTTTTAACCCAAAATGTAAAAAAATTCAACTTAAAATAAATTATGAGATTATATCTTCATTTAAAGTGAGAAATAAAGTTTTTGATGGCATAAGTGACTATAAAAGAAGTTTTCTTCTCAATGAATGGTTTTTGCTTCACGTTTTTCGAGGTAAACATTGAATTATAATCTGTTTTTTAAAAAAATGTAAAACAATTCAACTTAAAATCAATTATGAGATTATATAACCATTTAGAGGGAGAAATAAAGCTTTTGAAGGCATACGTGACTATAAAAGAAATTTTCTTCTCGATGAATGGTTTTTGCTTCACGTTTCCCGAGGTAAACATTCAATTATAATCTGTTTTAACCAAAAATGTAAAACAAATTCAACTTAAAATAAATTATGAGATTATATGATCATTTAAAGTCATAAATAAAGCTTTTGAAGGCATAAGTGACTATAAAAGAAGTTTTCTTCTCAATGAATGGTTTTTGCATCACGTTTCTCGAGGTAAACATGCAATTATAATCTGTTTTAACCCAAAACGCAACAAAATTCAACTTAAAATAAATTATAAGATTATATAATGATTTAAAGTGAGAAATAAAGCTTTTGAAGGCATAAGTGACTATAAAAGAAGTTTTCTTCTCAATGAATGGTTTTTGCATCACGTTTCTTGAGGTAAACATTCAATTATAATCTGTTTTAACCCAAAATGTAAAAAAATTCAACTTAAAATAAATTATGAGATTATATCTTCATTTAAAGTGAGAAATAAAGTTTTTGATGGCATAAGTGACTATAAAAGAAGTTTTCTTCTCAATGAATGGTTTTTGCTTCACGTTTTTCGAGGTAAACATTGAATTATAATCTGTTTTTTAAAAAAATGTAAAACAATTCAACTTAAAATCAATTATGAGATTATATAACCATTTAGAGGGAGAAATAAAGCTTTTGAAGGCATACGTGACTATAAAAGAAATTTTCTTCTCGATGAATGGTTTTTGCTTCACGTTTCCCGAGGTAAACATTCAATTATAATCTGTTTTAACCAAAAATGTAAAAAAATTCAACTTAAAATCAATTATAAGATTATATGAGCATTTAAAGGGATAAATTATGCTTTTGAAGGCATAAGTGACTATAAAAGAAGTTTTCTTCTCAATGAATGGTTTTTGCATCACGTTTCTTGAGGTAAACATTCAATTATAATCTGTTTTAACTCAAAATGTAAAAAATTCAACTTAAAATAAATTATGAGATTATATCTTCATTTAAAGTGAGAAATAAAGTTTTTGATGGCATAAGTCACTATAAAAGAAGTTTTCTTCTCAATGAATGGTTTTTGCTTCACGTTTTTTGAGGTAAACATTGAATTATAATCTGTTTTTAAAAAAAATGTAAAACAATTCAACTTAAAATCAATTATGAGATTATATAACCATTTAGAGGGAGAAATAAAGCTTTTGAAGGCATACGTGACTATAAAAGAAATTTTCTTCTCGATGAATGGTTTTTGCTTCACGTTTCCCGAGGTAAACATTCAATTATAATCTGTTTTAACCAAAAATGTAAAAAAATTCAACTTAAAATCAATTATAAGATTATATGAGCATTTAAAGGGATAAATTATGCTTTTGAAGGCATAAGTGACTATAAAAGAAGTTTTCTTCTCAATGAATGGTTTTTGCATCACGTTTCTCGAGGTAAACATGCAATTATAATATGTTTTAACCCAAAATGTAAAAAAATTCAACTTAAAATAAATTATAAGATTATATAATGATTTAAAGGGAGAAATAAAGCTTTTGAAGGCATAAGTGACTATAAAAGAAGTTTTCTTCTCAATGAATGGTTTTTGCATCACGTTTCTTGAGGTAAACATTCAATTATAATCTGTTTTAACCCAAAATGTAAAAAAATTCAACTTAAAATAAATTATGAGATTATATCTTCATTTAAAGTGAGAAATAAAGTTTTTGATGGCATAAGTGACTATAAAAGAAGTTTTCTTCTCAATGAATGGTTTTTGCTTCACGTTTTTCGAGGTAAACATTGAATTATAATCTGTTTTTTAAAAAAATGTAAAACAATTCAACTTAAAATCAATTATGAGATTATATAACCATTTAGAGGGAGAAATAAAGCTTTTGAAGGCATACGTGACTATAAAAGAAATTTTCTTCTCGATGAATGGTTTTTGCTTCACGTTTCCCGAGGTAAACATTCAATTATAATCTGTTTTAACCAAAAATGTAAAACAAATTCAACTTAAAATAAATTATGAGATTATATGATCATTTAAAGTCATAAATAAAGCTTTTGAAGGCATAAGTGACTATAAAAGAAGTTTTCTTCTCAATGAATGGTTTTTGCATCACGTTTCTCGAGGTAAACATGCAATTATAATCTGTTTTAACCCAAAACGCAACAAAATTCAACTTAAAATAAATTATAAGATTATATAATGATTTAAAGTGAGAAATAAAGCTTTTGAAGGCATAAGTGACTATAAAAGAAGTTTTCTTCTCAATGAATGGTTTTTGCATCACGTTTCTTGAGGTAAACATTCAATTATAATCTGTTTTAACCCAAAATGTAAAAAAATTCAACTTAAAATAAATTATGAGATTATATCTTCATTTAAAGTGAGAAATAAAGTTTTTGATGGCATAAGTGACTATAAAAGAAGTTTTCTTCTCAATGAATGGTTTTTGCTTCACGTTTTTCGAGGTAAACATTGAATTATAATCTGTTTTTTAAAAAAATGTAAAACAATTCAACTTAAAATCAATTATGAGATTATATAACCATTTAGAGGGAGAAATAAAGCTTTTGAAGGCATACGTGACTATAAAAGAAATTTTCTTCTCGATGAATGGTTTTTGCTTCACGTTTCCCGAGGTAAACATTCAATTATAATCTGTTTTAACCAAAAATGTAAAACAAATTCAACTTAAAATAAATTATGAGATTATATGATCATTTAAAGTCATAAATAAAGCTTTTGAAGGCATAAGTGACTATAAAAGAAGTTTTCTTCTCAATGAATGGTTTTTGCATCACGTTTCTCGAGGTAAACATGCAATTATAATCTGTTTTAACCCAAAACGCAAAAAAATTCAACTTAAAATAAATTATAAGATTATATAATGATTTAAAGTGAGAAATAAAGCTTTTGAAGGCATAAGTGACTATAAAAGAAGTTTTCTTCTCAATGAATGGTTTTTGCATCACGTTTCTTGAGGTAAACATTCAATTATAATCTGTTTTAACCCAAAATGTAAAAAAATTCAACTTAAAATAAATTATGAGATTATATCTTCATTTAAAGTGAGAAATAAAGTTTTTGATGGCATAAGTGACTATAAAAGAAGTTTTCTTCTCAATGAATGGTTTTTGCTTCACGTTTTTCGAGGTAAACATTGAATTATAATCTGTTTTTAAAAAAAATGTAAAACAATTCAACTTAAAATCAATTATGAGATTATATAACCATTTAGAGGGAGAAATAAAGCTTTTGAAGGCATACGTGACTATAAAAGAAATTTTCTTCTCGATGAATGGTTTTTGCTTCACGTTTCCCGAGGTAAACATTCAATTATAATCTGTTTTAACCAAAAATGTAAAAAAATTCAACTTAAAATCAATTATAAGATTATATGAGCATTTAAAGGGATAAATTATGCTTTTGAAGGCATAAGTGACTATAAAAGAAGTTTTCTTCTCAATGAATGGTTTTTGCATCACGTTTCTTGAGGTAAACATTCAATTATAATCTGTTTTAACCCAAAATGTAAAAAAATTCAACTTAAAATAAATTATGAGATTATATCTTCATTTAAAGTGAGAAATAAAGTTTTTGATGGCATAAGTGACTATAAAAGAAGTTTTCTTCTCAATGAATGGTTTTTGCTTCACGTTTTTCGAGGTAAACATTGAATTATAATCTGTTTTTAAAAAAAATGTAAAACAATTCAACTTAAAATCAATTATGAGATTATATAACCATTTAGAGGGAGAAATAAAGCTTTTGAAGGCATACGTGACTATAAAAGAAATTTTCTTCTCGATGAATGGTTTTTGCTTCACGTTTCCCGAGGTAAACATTCAATTATAATCTGTTTTAACCAAAAATGTAAAAAAATTCAACTTAAAATCAATTATAAGATTATATGAGCATTTAAAGGGATAAATTATGCTTTTGAAGGCATAAGTGACTATAAAAGAAGTTTTCTTCTCAATGAATGGTTTTTGCATCACGTTTCTTGAGGTAAACATTCAATTATAATCTGTTTTAACCCAAAATGTAAAAAAATTCAACTTAAAATAAATTATGAGATTATATCTTCATTTAAAGTGAGAAATAAAGTTTTTGATGGCATAAGTGACTATAAAAGAAGTTTTCTTCTCAATGAATGGTTTTTGCTTCACGTTTTTCAAGGTAAACATTGAATTATAATCTGTTTTTAAAAAAAATGTAAAACAATTCAACTTAAAATCAATTATGAGATTATATAACCATTTAGAGGGAGAAATAAAGCTTTTGAAGGCATACGTGACTATAAAAGAAATTTTCTTCTCGATGAATGGTTTTTGCTTCACGTTTCCCGAGGTAAACATTCAATTATAATCTGTTTTAACCAAAAATGTAAAAAAATTCAACTTAAAATCAATTATAAGATTATATGAGCATTTAAAGGGATAAATTATGCTTTTGAAGGCATAAGTGACTATAAAAGAAGTTTTCTTCTCAATGAATGGTTTTTGCATCACGTTTCTTGAGGTAAACATTCAATTATAATCTGTTTTAACCCAAAATGTAAAAAAATTCAAGGTAAAATAAATTATGAGATTATATCTTCATTTAAAGTGAGAAATAAAGTTTTTGATGGCATAAGTGACTATAAAAGAAGTTTTCTTCTCAATGAATGGTTTTGCTTCACGTTTTTCGAGGTAAACATTGAATTATAATCTGTTTTTAAAAAAAATGTAAAACAATTCAACTTAAAATCAATTATGAGATTATATAACCATTTAGAGGGAGAAATAAAGCTTTTGAAGGCATACGTGACTATAAAAGAAATTTTCTTCTCGATGAATGGTTTTTGCTTCACGTTTCCCGAGGTAAACATTCAATTATAATCTGTTTTAACCAAAAATGTAAAAAAATTTAACTTAAAATCAATTATAAGATTATATGAGCATTTAAAGGGATAAATTATGCTTTTGAAGGCATAAGTGACTATAAAAGAAGTTTTCTTCTCAATGAATGGTTTTTGCATCACGTTTCTTGAGGTAAACATTCAATTATAATCTGTTTTAACCCAAAATGTAAAAAAATTCAACTTAAAATAAATTATGAGATTATATCTTCATTTAAAGTGAGAAATAAAGTTTTTGATGGCATAAGTGACTATAAAAGAAGTTTTCTTCTCAATGAATGGTTTTTGCTTCACGTTTTTCGAGGTAAACATTGAATTATAATCTGTTTTTTAAAAAAATGTAAAACAATTCAACTTAAAATCAATTATGAGATTATATAACCATTTAGAGGGAGAAATAAAGCTTTTGAAGGCATACGTGACTATAAAAGAAATTTTCTTCTCGATGAATGGTTTTTGCTTCACGTTTCCCAAGGTAAACATTCAATTATAATCTGTTTTAACCAAAAATGTAAAACAAATTCAACTTAAAATAAATTATGAGATTATATGATCATTTAAAGTCATAAATAAAGCTTTTGAAGGCATAAGTGACTATAAAAGAAGTTTTCTTCTCAATGAATGGTTTTTGCATCACGTTTCTCGAGGTAAACATGCAATTATAATCTGTTTTAACCCAAAACGCAAAAAAATTCAACTTAAAATAAATTATAAGATTATATAATGATTTAAAGTGAGAAATAAAGCTTTTGAAGGCATAAGTGACTATAAAAGAAGTTTTCTTCTCAATGAATGGTTTTTGCATCACGTTTCTTGAGGTAAACATTCAATTATAATTTGTTTTAACCCAAAATGTAAAAAAATTCAAGTTAAAATAAATTATGAGATTATATCTTCATTTAAAGTGAGAAATAAAGTTTTTGATGGCATAAGTGACTATAAAAGAAGTTTTCTTCTCAATGAATGGTTTTTGCTTCACGTTTTTCGAGGTAAACATTGAATTATAATCTGTTTTTAAAAAAAACGTAAAACAATTCAACTTAAAATCAATTATGAGATTATATAACCATTTAGAGGGAGAAATAAAGCTTTTGAAGGCATACGTGACTATAAAAGAAATTTTCTTCTCGATGAAAGGTTTTTGCTTCACGTTTCCCGAGGTAAACATTCAATTATAATCTGTTTTAACCAAAAATATAAAAAAATTCAACTTAAAATCAATTATAAGATTATATGAGCATTTAAAGGGATAAATTATGCTTTTGAAGGCATAAGTGACTATAAAAGAAGTTTTCTTCTCAATGAATGGTTTTTGCATCACGTTTCTTGAGGTAAACATTCAATTATAATCTGTTTTAACTCAAAATGTAAAAAATTCAACTTAAAATAAATTATGAGATTATATCTTCATTTAAAGTGAGAAATAAAGTTTTTGATGGCATAAGTGACTATAAAAGAAGTTTTCTTCTCAATGAATGGTTTTTGCTTCACGTTTTTTGAGGTAAACATTGAATTATAATCTGTTTTTAAAAAAAATGTAAAACAATTCAACTTAAAATCAATTATGAGATTATATAACCATTTAGAGGGAGAAATAAAGCTTTTGAAGGCATACGTGACTATAAAAGAAATTTTCTTCTCGATGAATGGTTTTTGCTTCACGTTTCCCGAGGTAAACATTCAATTATAATCTGTTTTAACCAAAAATGTAAAAAAATTCAACTTAAAATCAATTATAAGATTATATGAGCATTTAAAGGGATAAATTATGCTTTTGAAGGCATAAGTGACTATAAAAGAAGTTTTCTTCTCAATGAATGGTTTTTGCATCACGTTTCTTGAGGTAAACATTCAATTATAATCTGTTTTAACCCAAAATGTAAAAAAATTCAAGTTAAAATAAATTATGAGATTATATCTTCATTTAAAGTGAGAAATAAAGTTTTTGATGGCATAAGTGACTATAAAACAAGTTTTCTTCTCAATGAATGGTTTTTGCTTCACGTTTTTCGAGGTAAACATTGAATTATAATCTGTTTTTAAAAAAAATGTAAAACAATTCAACTTAAAATCAATTATGAGATTATATAACCATTTAGAGGGAGAAATAAAGCTTTTGAAGGCATACGTGACTATAAAAGAAATTTTCTTCTCGATGAATGGTTTTTGCTTCACGTTTCCCGAGGTAAACATTCAATTACAATCTGTTTTAACCAAAAATGTAAAAAAATTCAACTTAAAATAAATTATAAGATTATATAATGATTTAAAGTGAGAAATAAAGCTTTTGAAGGCATAAGTGACTATAAAAGAAGTTTTCTTCTCAATGAATGGTTTTTGCATCACGTTTCTTGAGGTAAACATTCAATTATAATCTGTTTTAACCCAAAATGTAAAAAAATTCAAGTTAAAATAAATTATGAGATTATATCTTCATTTAAAGTGAGAAATAAAGTTTTTGATGGCATAAGTGACTATAAAAGAAGTTTTCTTCTCAATGAATGGTTTTTGCTTCACGTTTTTCGAGGTAAACATTGAATTATAATCTGTTTTTAACAAAAATGTAAAACAATTCAACTTAAAATCAATTATGAGATTATATAACCATTTAGAGGGAGAAATAAAGCTTTTGAAGGCATACGTGACTATAAAAGAAATTTTCTTCTCGATGAATGGTTTTTGCTTCACGTTTCCCGAGGTAAACATTCAATTATAATCTGTTTTAACCAAAAATGTAAAAAAATTCAACTTAAAATCAATTATAAGATTATATGAGCATTTAAAGGGATAAATTATGCTTTTGAAGGCATAAGTGACTATAAAAGAAGTTTTCTTCTCAATGAATGGTTTTTGCATCACGTTTCTTGAGGTAAACATTCAATTATAATCTGTTTTAACCCAAAATGTAAAACAATTCAACTTAAAATAAATTATGAGATTATATCTTCATTTAAAGTGAGAAATAAAGTTTTTGATGGCATAAGTGACTATAAAAGAAGTTTTCTTCTCAATGAATGGTTTTTGCTTCACGTTTTTCGAGGTAAACATTGAATTATAATCTGTTTTTTAAAAAAATGTAAAACAATTCAACTTAAAATCAATTATGAGATTATATAACCATTTAGAGGGAGAAATAAAGCTTTTGAAGGCATACGTGACTATAAAAGAAATTTTCTTCTCGATGAATGGTTTTTGCTTCACGTTTCCCGAGGTAAACATTCAATTACAATCTGTTTTAACCAAAAATGTAAAAAAATTCAACTTAAAATAAATTATAAGATTATATAATGATTTAAAGTGAGAAATAAAGCTTTTGAAGGCATAAGTGACTATAAAAGAAGTTTTCTTCTCAATGAATGGTTTTTGCATCACGTTTCTTGAGGTAAACATTCAATTATAATCTGTTTTAACCCAAAATGTAAAAAAATTCAAGTTAAAATAAATTATGAGATTATATCTTCATTTAAAGTGAGAAATAAAGTTTTTGATGGCATAAGTGACTATAAAAGAAGTTTTCTTCTCAATGAATGGTTTTTGCTTCACGTTTTTCGAGGTAAACATTGAATTATAATCTGTTTTTAAAAAAAATGTAAAACAATTCAACTTAAAATCAATTATGAGATTATATAACCATTTAGAGGGAGAAATAAAGCTTTTGAAGGCATACGTGACTATAAAAGAAATTTTCTTCTCGATGAATGGTTTTTGCTTCACGTTTCCCGAGGTAAACATTCAATTATAATCTGTTTTAACCAAAAATGTAAAAAAATTCAACTTAAAATCAATTATAAGATTATATGAGCATTTAAAGGGATAAATTATGCTTTTGAAGGCATAAGTGACTATAAAAGAAGTTTTCTTCTCAATGAATGGTTTTTGCATCACGTTTCTTGAGGTAAACATTCAATTATAATCTGTTTTAACCCAAAATGTAAAAAAATTCAAGGTAAAATAAATTATGAGATTATATCTTCATTTAAAGTGAGAAATAAAGTTTTTGATGGCATAAGTGACTATAAAAGAAGTTTTCTTCTCAATGAATGGTTTTGCTTCACGTTTTTCGAGGTAAACATTGAATTATAATCTGTTTTTTAAAAAAATGTAAAACAATTCAACTTAAAATCAATTATGAGATTATATAACCATTTAGAGGGAGAAATAAAGCTTTTGAAGGCATACGTGACTATAAAAGAAATTTTCTTCTCGATGAATGGTTTTTGCTTCACGTTTCCCAAGGTAAACATTCAATTATAATCTGTTTTAACCAAAAATGTAAAAAAATTCAACTTAAAATCAATTATAAGATTATATGAGCATTTAAAGGGATAAATTATGCTTTTGAAGGCATAAGTGACTATAAAAGAAGTTTTCTTCTCAATGAATGGTTTTTGCATCACGTTTCTTGAGGTAAACATTCAATTATAATCTGTTTTAACCCAAAATGTAAAAAAATTCAACTTAAAATAAATTATGAGATTATATCTTCATTTAAAGTGAGAAATAAAGTTTTTGATGGCATAAGTGACTATAAAAGAAGTTTTCTTCTCAATGAATGGTTTTTGCTTCACGTTTTTCGAGGTAAACATTGAATTATAATCTGTTTTTAAAAAAAATGTAAAACAATTCAACTTAAAATCAATTATGAGATTATATAACCATTTAGAGGGAGAAATAAAGCTTTTGAAGGCATACGTGACTATAAAAGAAATTTTCTTCTCGATGAATGGTTTTTGCTTCACGTTTCCCGAGGTAAACATTCAATTATAATCTGTTTTAACCAAAAATGTAAAAAAATTCAACTTAAAATCAATTATAAGATTATATGAGCATTTAAAGGGATAAATTATGCTTTTGAAGGCATAAGTGACTATAAAAGAAGTTTTCTTCTCAATGAATGGTTTTTGCATCACGTTTCTTGAGGTAAACATTCAATTATAATCTGTTTTAACTCAAAATGTAGAAAATTCAACTTAAAATAAATTATGAGATTATATCTTCATTTAAAGTGAGAAATAAAGTTTTTGATGGCATAAGTGACTATAAATGAAGTTTTCTTTTCAATGAATGGTTTTTGCTTCACGTTTTTCGAGGTAAACATTGAATTATAATCTGTTTTTTAAAAAAATGTAAAACAATTCAACTTAAAATCAATTATGAGATTATATAACCATTTAGAGGGAGAAATAAAGCTTTTGAAGGCATACGTGACTATAAAAGAAATTTTCTTCTCGATGAATGGTTTTTGCTTCACGTTTCCCGAGGTAAACATTCAATTATAATCTGTTTTAACCAAAAATGTAAAAAAATTCAACTTAAAATCAATTATAAGATTATATGAGCATTTAAAGGGATAAATTATGCTTTTGAAGGCATAAGTGACTATAAAAGAAGTTTTCTTCTCAATGAATGGTTTTTGCATCACGTTTCTGGAGGTAAACATTCAATTATAATCTGTTTTAACCCAAAATGTAAAACAATTCAACTTAAAATAAATTATGAGATTATATCTTCATTTAAAGTGAGAAATAAAGTTTTTGATGGCATAAGTGACTATAAAAGAAGTTTTCTTCTCAATGAATGGTTTTTGCTTCACGTTTTTCGAAGTAAACATTGAATTATAATCTGTTTTTTAAAAAAATGTAAAACAATTCAACTTAAAATCAATTATGAGATTATATAACCATTTAGAGGGAGAAATAAAGCTTTTGAAGGCATACGTGACTATAAAAGAAATTTTCTTCTCGATGAATGGTTTTTGCTTCACGTTTCCCGAGGTAAACATTCAATTACAATCTGTTTTAACCAAAAATGTAAAAAAATTCAACTTAAAATAAATTATAAGATTATATAATGATTTAAAGTGAGAAATAAAGCTTTTGAAGGCATAAGTGACTATAAAAGAAGTTTTCTTCTCAATGAATGGTTTTTGCATCACGTTTCTTGAGGTAAACATTCAATTATAATCTGTTTTAACCCAAAATGTAAAAAAATTCAACTTAAAATAAATTATGAGATTATATCTTCATTTAAAGTGAGAAATAAAGTTTTTGATGGCATAAGTGACTATAAAAGAAGTTTTCTTCTCAATGAATGGTTTTTGCTTCACGTTTTTCGAGGTAAACATTGAATTATAATCTGTTTTTAAAAAAAATGTAAAACAATTCAACTTAAAATCAATTATGAGATTATATAACCATTTAGAGGGAGAAATAAAGCTTTTGAAGGCATACGTGACTATAAAAGAAATTTTCTTCTCGATGAATGGTTTTTGCTTCACGTTTCCCGAGGTAAACATTCAATTATAATCTGTTTTAACCAAAAATGTAAAAAAATTCAACTTAAAATCAATTATAAGATTATATGAGCATTTAAAGGGATAAATTATGCTTTTGAAGGCATAAGTGACTATAAAAGAAGTTTTCTTCTCAATGAATGGTTTTTGCATCACGTTTCTTGAGGTAAACATTCAATTATAATCTGTTTTAACCCAAAATGTAAAAAAATTCAAGGTAAAATAAATTATGAGATTATATCTTCATTTAAAGTGAGAAATAAAGTTTTTGATGGCATAAGTGACTATAAAAGAAGTTTTCTTCTCAATGAATGGTTTTGCTTCACGTTTTTCGAGGTAAACATTGAATTATAATCTGTTTTTTAAAAAAATGTAAAACAATTCAACTTAAAATCAATTATGAGATTATATAACCATTTAGAGGGAGAAATAAAGCTTTTGAAGGCATACGTGACTATAAAAGAAATTTTCTTCTCGATGAATGGTTTTTGCTTCACGTTTCCCGAGGTAAACATTCAATTATAATCTGTTTTAACCAAAAATGTAAAAAAATTCAACTTAAAATCAATTATAAGATTATATGAGCATTTAAAGGGATAAATTATGCTTTTGAAGGCATAAGTGACTATAAAAGAAGTTTTCTTCTCAATGAATGGTTTTTGCATCACGTTTCTTGAGGTAAACATTCAATTATAATTTGTTTTAACCCAAAATGTAAAAAAATTCAAGTTAAAATAAATTATGAGATTATATCTTCATTTAAAGTGAGAAATAAAGTTTTTGATGGCATAAGTGACTATAAAAGAAGTTTTCTTCTCAATGAATGGTTTTTGCTTCACGTTTTTCGAGGTAAACATTGAATTATAATCTGTTTTTAAAAAAAATGTAAAACAATTCAACTTAAAATCAATTATGAGATTATATAACCATTTAGAGGGAGAAATAAAGCTTTTGAAGGCATACGTGACTATAAAAGAAATTTTCTTCTCGATGAATGGTTTTTGCTTCACGTTTCCCAAGGTAAACATTCAATTATAATCTGTTTTAACCAAAAATGTAAAAAAATTCAACTTAAAATCAATTATAAGATTATATGAGCATTTAAAGGGATAAATTATGCTTTTGAAGGCATAAGTGACTATAAAAGAAGTTTTCTTCTCAATGAATGGTTTTTGCATCACGTTTCTTGAGGTAAACATTCAATTATAATCTGTTTTAACCCAAAATGTAAAAAAATTCAACTTAAAATAAATTATGAGATTATATCTTCATTTAAAGTGAGAAATAAAGTTTTTGATGGCATAAGTGACTATAAAAGAAGTTTTCTTCTCAATGAATGGTTTTTGCTTCACGTTTTTCAAGGTAAACATTGAATTATAATCTGTTTTTAAAAAAAATGTAAAACAATTCAACTTAAAATCAATTATGAGATTATATAACCATTTAGAGGGAGAAATAAAGCTTTTGAAGGCATACGTGACTATAAAAGAAATTTTCTTCTCGATGAATGGTTTTTGCTTCACGTTTCCCGAGGTAAACATTCAATTATAATCTGTTTTAACCAAAAATGTAAAAAAATTCAACTTAAAATCAATTATAAGATTATATGAGCATTTAAAGGGATAAATTATGCTTTTGAAGGCATAAGTGACTATAAAAGAAGTTTTCTTCTCAATGAATGGTTTTTGCATCACGTTTCTTGAGGTAAACATTCAATTATAATCTGTTTTAACTCAAAATGTAGAAAATTCAACTTAAAATAAATTATGAGATTATATCTTCATTTAAAGTGAGAAATAAAGTTTTTGATGGCATAAGTGACTATAAAAGAAGTTTTCTTCTCAATGAATGGTTTTTGCTTCACGTTTTTTGAGGTAAACATTGAATTATAATCTGTTTTTAAAAAAAATGTAAAACAATTCAACTTAAAATCAATTATGAGATTATATAACCATTTAGAGGGAGAAATAAAGCTTTTGAAGGCATACGTGACTATAAAAGAAATTTTCTTCTCGATGAATGGTTTTTGCTTCACGTTTCCCGAGGTAAATATTCAATTATAATCTGTTTTAACCAAAAATGTAAAAAAATTCAACTTAAAATCAATTATAAGATTATATGAGCATTTAAAGGGATAAATTATGCTTTTGAAGGCATAAGTGACTATAAAAGAAGTTTTCTTCTCAATGAATGGTTTTTGCATCACGTTTCTGGAGGTAAACATTCAATTATAATCTGTTTTAACCCAAAATGTAAAACAATTCAACTTAAAATAAATTATGAGATTATATCTTCATTTAAAGTGAGAAATAAAGTTTTTGATGGCATAAGTGACTATAAAAGAAGTTTTCTTCTCAATGAATGGTTTTTGCTTCACGTTTTTCGAGGTAAACATTGAATTATAATCTGTTTTTTAAAAAAATGTAAAACAATTCAACTTAAAATCAATTATGAGATTATATAACCATTTAGAGGGAGAAATAAAGCTTTTGAAGGCATACGTGACTATAAAAGAAATTTTCTTCTCGATGAATGGTTTTTGCTTCACGTTTCCCGAGGTAAACATTCAATTACAATCTGTTTTAACCAAAAATGTAAAAAAATTCAACTTAAAATAAATTATAAGATTATATAATGATTTAAAGTGAGAAATAAAGCTTTTGAAGGCATAAGTGACTATAAAAGAAGTTTTCTTCTCAATGAATGGTTTTTGCATCACGTTTCTTGAGGTAAACATTCAATTATAATCTGTTTTAACCCAAAATGTAAAAAAATTCAAGTTAAAATAAATTATGAGATTATATCTTCATTTAAAGTGAGAAATAAAGTTTTTGATGGCATAAGTGACTATAAAAGAAGTTTTCTTCTCAATGAATGGTTTTTGCTTCACGTTTTTCGAGGTAAACATTGAATTATAATCTGTTTTTAAAAAAAATGTAAAACAATTCAACTTAAAATCAATTATGAGATTATATAACCATTTAGAGGGAGAAATAAAGCTTTTGAAGGCATACGTGACTATAAAAGAAATTTTCTTCTCGATGAATGGTTTTTGCTTCACGTTTCCCGAGGTAAACATTCAATTACAATCTGTTTTAACCAAAAATGTAAAAAAATTCAACTTAAAATAAATTATAAGATTATATAATGATTTAAAGTGAGAAATAAAGCTTTTGAAGGCATAAGTGACTATAAAAGAAGTTTTCTTCTCAATGAATGGTTTTTGCATCACGTTTCTTGAGGTAAACATTCAATTATAATCTGTTTTAACCCAAAATGTAAAACAATTCAACTTAAAATAAATTATGAGATTATATCTTCATTTAAAGTGAGAAATAAAGTTTTTGATGGCATAAGTGACTATAAAAGAAGTTTTCTTCTCAATGAATGGTTTTTGCTTCACGTTTTTCGAGGTAAACATTGAATTATAATCTGTTTTTTAAAAAAATGTAAAACAATTTAACTTAAAATCAATTATGAGATTATATAACCATTTAGAGGGAGAAATAAAGCTTTTGAAGGCATACGTGACTATAAAAGAAATTTTCTTCTCGATGAATGGTTTTTGCTTCACGTTTCCCGAGGTAAACATTCAATTACAATCTGTTTTAACCAAAAATGTAAAAAAATTCAACTTAAAATAAATTATAAGATTATATAATGATTTAAAGTGAGAAATAAAGCTTTTGAAGGCATAAGTGACTATAAAAGAAGTTTTCTTCTCAATGAATGGTTTTTGCATCACGTTTCTTGAGGTAAACATTCAATTATAATCTGTTTTAACCCAAAATGTAAAAAAATTCAAGTTAAAATAAATTATGAGATTATATCTTCATTTAAAGTGAGAAATAAAGTTTTTGATGGCATAAGTGACTATAAAAGAAGTTTTCTTCTCAATGAATGGTTTTTGCTTCACGTTTTTCGAGGTAAACATTGAATTATAATCTGTTTTTAAAAAAAATGTAAAACAATTCAACTTAAAATCAATTATGAGATTATATAACCATTTAGAGGGAGAAATAAAGCTTTTGAAGGCATACGTGACTATAAAAGAAATTTTCTTCTCGATGAATGGTTTTTGCTTCACGTTTCCCGAGGTAAACATTCAATTATAATCTGTTTTAACCAAAAATGTAAAAAAATTCAACTTAAAATCAATTATAAGATTATATGAGCATTTAAAGGGATAAATTATGCTTTTGAAGGCATAAGTGACTATAAAAGAAGTTTTCTTCTCAATGAATGGTTTTTGCATCACGTTTCTTGAGGTAAACATTCAATTATAATCTGTTTTAACCCAAAATGTAAAAAAATTCAAGGTAAAATAAATTATGAGATTATATCTTCATTTAAAGTGAGAAATAAAGTTTTTGATGGCATAAGTGACTATAAAAGAAGTTTTCTTCTCAATGAATGGTTTTGCTTCACGTTTTTCGAGGTAAACATTGAATTATAATCTGTTTTTAAAAAAAATGTAAAACAATTCAACTTAAAATCAATTATGAGATTATATAACCATTTAGAGGGAGAAATAAAGCTTTTGAAGGCATACGTGACTATAAAAGAAATTTTCTTCTCGATGAATGGTTTTTGCTTCACGTTTCCCGAGGTAAACATTCAATTATAATCTGTTTTAACCAAAAATGTAAAAAAATTTAACTTAAAATCAATTATAAGATTATATGAGCATTTAAAGGGATAAATTATGCTTTTGAAGGCATAAGTGACTATAAAAGAAGTTTTCTTCTCAATGAATGGTTTTTGCATCACGTTTCTTGAGGTAAACATTCAATTATAATCTGTTTTAACCCAAAATGTAAAAAAATTCAACTTAAAATAAATTATGAGATTATATCTTCATTTAAAGTGAGAAATAAAGTTTTTGATGGCATAAGTGACTATAAAAGAAGTTTTCTTCTCAATGAATGGTTTTTGCTTCACGTTTTTCGAGGTAAACATTGAATTATAATCTGTTTTTTAAAAAAATGTAAAACAATTCAACTTAAAATCAATTATGAGATTATATAACCATTTAGAGGGAGAAATAAAGCTTTTGAAGGCATACGTGACTATAAAAGAAATTTTCTTCTCGATGAATGGTTTTTGCTTCACGTTTCCCGAGGTAAACATTCAATTATAATCTGTTTTAACCAAAAATGTAAAACAAATTCAACTTAAAATAAATTATGAGATTATATGATCATTTAAAGTCATAAATAAAGCTTTTGAAGGCATAAGTGACTATAAAAGAAGTTTTCTTCTCAATGAATGGTTTTTGCATCACGTTTCTCGAGGTAAACATGCAATTATAATCTGTTTTAACCCAAAACGCAAAAAAATTCAACTTAAAATAAATTATAAGATTATATAATGACTTAAAGTGAGAAATAAAGCTTTTGAAGGCATAAGTGACTATAAAAGAAGTTTTCTTCTCAATGAATGGTTTTTGCATCACGTTTCTTGAGGTAAACATTCAATTATAATTTGTTATAACCCAAAATGTAAAAAAATTCAAGTTAAAATAAATTATGAGATTATATCTTCATTTAAAGTGAGAAATAAAGTTTTTGATGGCATAAGTGACTATAAAAGAAGTTTTCTTCTCAATGAATGGTTTTTGCTTCACGTTTTTCGAGGTAAACATTGAATTATAATCTGTTTTTAAAAAAAATGTAAAACAATTCAACTTAAAATCAATTATGAGATTATATAACCATTTAGAGGGAGAAATAAAGCTTTTGAAGGCATACGTGACTATAAAAGAAATTTTCATCTCGATGAATGGTTTTTGCTTCACGTTTCCCGAGGTAAACATTCAATTATAATCTGTTTTAACCAAAAATGTAAAAAAATTTAACTTAAAATCAATTATAAGATTATATGAGCATTTAAAGGGATAAATTATGCTTTTGAAGGCATAAATGACTATAAAAGAAGTTTTCTTCTCAATGAATGGTTTTTGCATCACGTTTCTTGAGGTAAACATTCAATTATAATCTGTTTTAACCCAAATTGTAAAAAAATTCAACTTAAAATAAATTATGAGATTATATCTTCATTTAAAGTGAGAAATAAAGTTTTTGATGGCATAAGTGACTATAAAAGAAGTTTTCTTCTCAATGAATGGTTTTTGCTTCACGTTTTTCGAGGTAAACATTGAATTATAATCTGTTTTTAAAAAAAATGTAAAACAATTCAACTTAAAATCAATTATGAGATTATATAACCATTTAGAGGGAGAAATAAAGCTTTTGAAGGCATACGTGACTATAAAAGAAATTTTCTTCTCGATGAATGGTTTTTGCTTCACGTTTCCCGAGGTAAACATTCAATTATAATCTGTTTTAACCAAAAATGTAAAAAAATTCAACTTAAAATCAATTATAAGATTATATGAGCATTTAAAGGGATAAATTATGCTTTTGAAGGCATAAGTGACTATAAAAGAAGTTTTCTTCTCAATGAATGTTTTTGGCATCACGTTTCTTGAGGTAAACATTCAATTATAATCTGTTTTAACCCAAAATGTAAAAAAATTCAACTTAAAATAAATTATGAGATTATATCTTCATTTAAAGTGAGAAATAAAGTTTTTGATGGCATAAGTGACTATAAAAGAAGTTTTCTTCTCAATGAATGGTTTTTGCTTCACGTTTTTCGAGGTAAACATTGAATTATAATCTGTTTTTAAAAAAAATGTAAAACAATTCAACTTAAAATCAATTATGAGATTATATAACCATTTAGAGGGAGAAATAAAGCTTTTGAAGGCATACGTGACTATAAAAGAAATTTTCTTCTCGATGAATGGTTTTTGCTTCACGTTTCCCGAGGTAAACATTCAATTACAATCTGTTTTAACCAAAAATGTAAAAAAATTCAACTTAAAATCAATTATAAGATTATATAATGATTTAAAGTGAGAAATAAAGCTTTTGAAGGCATAAGTGACTATAAAAGAAGTTTTCTTCTCAATGAATGTTTTTGGCATCACGTTTCTTGAGGTAAACATTCAATTATAATCTGTTTTAACCCAAAATGTAAAAAAATTCAACTTAAAATAAATTATGAGATTATATCTTCATTTAAAGTGAGAAATAAAGTTTTTGATGGCATAAGAGACTATAAAAGAAGTTTTCTTCTCAATGAATGGTTTTTGCATCACGTTTCTTGAGGTAAACATTCAATTATAATCTGTTTTAACCCAAAATGTAAAACAATTCAACTTAAAATAAATTATGAGATTATATCTTCATTTAAAGTGAGAAATTATGCTTTTGAAGGCATAAGTGACTATAAAAGAAGTTTTCTTCTCAATGAATGGTTTTTGCATCACGTTTCTTGAGGTAAACATTCAATTATAATCTGTTTTAACCCAAAATGTAAAACAATTCAACTTAAAATAAATTATAAGATTATATCTTCATTTAAAGTGAGAAATAAAGTTTTTGATGGCATAAGTGACTATAAAAGAAGTTTTCTTCTCAATGAATGGTTTTTGCTTCACGTTTTTCGAGGTAAACATTGAATTATAATCTGTTTTTAAAAAAATGTAAAACAATTCAACTTAAAATCAATTATGAGATTATATAACCATTTAGAGGGAGAAATAAAGCTTTTGAAGGCATACGTGACTATAAAAGAAATTTTCTTCTCGATGAATGGTTTTTGCTTCACGTTTCCCGAGGTAAACATTCAATTAAAATCTGTTTTAACCAAAAATGTAAAAAAATTCAACTTAAAATCAATTATAAGATTATATGAGCATTTAAAGGGATAAATTATGCTTTTGAAGGCATAAGTGACTATAAAAGAAGTTTTCTTCTCAATGAATGGTTTTTGCATCACGTTTCTTGAGGTAAACATTCAATTATAATCTGTTTTAACCCAAAATGTAAAAAAATTCAAGGTAAAATAAATTATGAGATTATATCTTCATTTAAAGTGAGAAATAAAGTTTTTGATGGCATAAGTGACTATAAAAGAAGTTTTCTTCTCAATGAATGGTTTTGCTTCACGTTTTTCGAGGTAAACATTGAATTATAATCTGTTTTTAAAAAAAATGTAAAACAATTCAACTTAAAATCAATTATGAGATTATATAACCATTTAGAGGGAGAAATAAAGCTTTTGAAGGCATACGTGACTATAAAAGAAATTTTCTTCTCGATGAATGGTTTTTGCTTCACGTTTCCCGAGGTAAACATTCAATTATAATCTGTTTTAACCAAAAATGTAAAAAAATTCAACTTAAAATCAATTGTAAGATTATATGAGCATTTAAAGGGATAAATTATGCTTTTGAAGGCATAAGTTACTATAAAAGAAGTTTTCTTCTCAATGAATGGTTTTTGCATCACGTTTCTTGAGGTAAACATTCAATTATAATCTGTTTTAACCCAAAATGTAAAAAAATTCAACTTAAAATAAATTATGAGATTATATCTTCATTTAAAGTGAGAAATAAAGTTTTTGATGGCATAAGTAACTATAAAAGAAGTTTTCTTCTCAATGAATGGTTTTTGCTTCACGTTTTTCGAGGTAAACATTGAATTATAATCTGTTTTTAAAAAAAATGTAAAACAATTCAACTTAGAATCAATTATGAGATTATATAACCATTTAGAGGGAGAAATAAAGCTTTTGAAGGCATACGTGACTATAAATGAAATTTTCTTCTCGATGAATGGTTTTTGCTTCACGTTTCCCGAGGTAAACATTCAATTATAATCTGTTTTAACAAAAAATGTAAAACAAATTCAACTTAAAATAAATTATGAGATTATATGATCATTTAAGGTCATAAATAAAGCTTTTGAAGGCATAAGTGACTATAAAAGAAGTTTTCTTCTCAATGAATGGTTTTTCCATCACGTTTCTCGAGGTAAACATGCAATTATAATCTGTTTTAACCCAAAATGTAAAAAAATTCAACTTAAAATAAATTATAAGATTATATAATGATTTAAAGTGAGAAATAAAGCTTTTGAAGGCATAAGTGACTATAAAAGAAGTTTTCTTCTCAATGAATGGTTTTTGCATCACGTTTCTTGAGGTAAACATTCAATTATAATCTGTTTTAACCCAAAATGTAAAAAAATTCAACTTAAAATAAATTATGAGATTATATCTTCATTTAAAGTGAGAAATAAAGTTTTTGATGGCATAAGTGACTATAAAAGAAGTTTTCTTCTCAATGAATGGTTTTTGCTTCACGTTTTTCGAGGTAAACATTGAATTATAATCTGTTTTTAAAAAAAATGTAAAACAATTCAACTTAGAATCGATTATGAGATTATATAACCATTTAGAGGGAGAAATAAAGCTTTTGAAGGCATACGTGACTATAAAAGAAATTTTCTTCTCGATGAATGGTTTTTGCTTCACGTTTACCGAGGTAAACATTCAATTAGAATCTGTTTTAACCAAAAATGTAAAACAAATTCAACTTAAAATAAATTATGAGATTATATGATCATTTAAGGTCATAAATAAAGCTTTTGAAGGCATAAGTGACTATAAAAGAAGTTTTCTTCTTAATGAATGGTTTTTCCATCACGTTTCTCGAGGTAAACATGCAATTATAATCTGTTTTAACCCAAAATGTAAAAAAATTCAACTTAAAATAAATTATAAGATTATATAATGATTTAAAGTGAGAAATAAAGCTTTTGAAGGCATAAGTGACTATAAAAGAAGTTTTCTTCTCAATGAATGGTTTTTGCATCACGTTTCTTGAGGTAAACATTCAATTATAATCTAATTTAACCCAAAATGTAAAAAAATTCAACTTAAAATAAATTATGAGATTATATCTTCATTTAAAGTGAGAAATAAAGTTTTTGATGGCATAAGTGACTATAAAAGAAGTTTTCTTCTCAATGAATGGTTTTTGCTTCACGTTTTTCGAGGTAAACATTGAATTATAATCTGTTTTTAAAAAAATGTAAAACAATTCAACTTAAAATCAATTATGAGATTATATAACCATTTAGAGGGAGAAATAAAGCTTTTGAAGGCATACGTGACTATAAAAGAAATTTTCTTCTCGATGAATGGTTTTTGCTTCACGTTTCCCGAGGTAAACATTCAATTAAAATCTGTTTTAACCAAAAATGTAAAAAAATTCAACTTAAAATCAATTATAAGATTATATGAGCATTTAAAGGGATAAATTATGCTTTTGAAGGCATAAGTGACTATAAAAGAAGTTTTCTTCTCAATGAATGGTTTTTGCATCACATTTCTTGAGGTAAAAATTCAATTATAATCTGTTTTAACCCAAAATGTAAAAAAATTCAAGGTAAAATAAATTATGAGATTATATCTTCATTTAAAGTGAGAAATAAAGTTTTTGATGGCATAAGTGACTATAAAAGAAGTTTTCTTCTCAATGAATGGTTTTGCTTCACGTTTTTCGAGGTAAACATTGAATTATAATCTGTTTTTAAAAAAAATGTAAAACAATTCAACTTAAAATCAATTATGAGATTATATAACCATTTAGAGGGAGAAATAAAGCTTTTGAAGGCATACGTGACTATAAAAGAAATTTTCTTCTCGATGAATGGTTTTTGCTTCACGTTTCCCGAGGTAAACATTCAATTATAATCTGTTTTAACCAAAAATGTAAAAAAATTCAACTTAAAATCAATTGTAAGATTATATGAGCATTTAAAGGGATAAATTATGCTTTTGAAAGCATAAGTGGCTATAAAAGAAGTTTTCTTCTCAATGAATGGTTTTTGCATCACGTTTCTTGAGGTAAACATTCAATTATAATCTGTTTTAACCCAAAATGTAAAAAAATTCAACTTAAAATAAATTATGAGATTATATCTTCATTTAAAGTGAGAAATAAAGTTTTTGATGGCATAAGTGACTATAAAAGAAGTTTTCTTCTCAATGAATGGTTTTTGCTTCACGTTTTTCGAGGTAAACATTGAATTATAATCTGTTTTTAAAAAAAATGTAAAACAATTCAACTTAAAATCAATTATGAGATTATATAACCATTTAGAGGGAGAAATAAAGCTTTTGAAGGCATACGTGACTATAAATGAAATTTTCTTCTCGATGAATGGTTTTTGCTTCACGTTTCCCGAGGTAAACATTCAATTATAATCTGTTTTAACAAAAAATGTAAAAAAATTCAACTTAAAATCAATTATAAGATTATATGAGCATTTAAAGGGATAAATTATGCTTTTGAAGGCATAAGTGACTATAAAAGAAGTTTTCTTCTCAATGAATGGTTTTTGCATCACGTTTCTTGAGGTAAACATTCAATTATAATCTGTTTTAACCCAAAATGTAAAAAAATTCAACTTAAAATAAATTATGAGATTATATCTTCAGTTAAAGTGAGAAATAAAGTTTTTGATGGCATAAGTGACTATAAAAGACGTTTTCTTCTCAATGAATGGTTTTTGCTTCACGTTTTTCGAGGTAAACATTGAATTATAATCTGTTTTTTAAAAAAATGTAAAACAATTCAACTTAAAATCAATTATGAGATTATATAACCATTTAGAGGGAGAAATAAAGCTTTTGAAGGCATACGTGACTATAAAAGAAATTTTCTTCTCGATGAATGGTTTTTGCTTCACGTTTCCCGAGGTAAACATTCAATTATAATCTGGTTTAACCAAAAATGTAAAACAAATTCAACTTAAAATAAATTATGAGATTATATGATCATTTAAAGTCATAAATAAAGCTTTTGAAGGCATAAGTGACTATAAAAGAAGTTTTCTTCTCAATGAATGGTTTTTTCATCACGTTTCTTGAGGTAAACATGTAATTATAATCTGTTTTAACCCAAAATGTAAAAAAATTCAACTTAAAATAAATTATAAGATTATATAATGATTTAAAGTGAGAAATAAAGCTTTTGAAGGCATAAGTGACTATAAAAGAAGTTTTCTTCTCAATGAATGGTTTTTGCATCACGTTTCTTGAGGTAAACATTCAATTATAATCTGTTTTAACCCAAAATGTAAAAAAATTCAACTTAAAATAAATTATGAGATTATATCTTCATTTAAAGTGAGAAATAAAGTTTTTGATGGCATAAGTGACTATAAAAGAAGTTTTCTTCTCAATGAATGGTTTTTGCTTCAAGTTTTTCGAGGTAAACATTGAATTATAATCTGTTTTTTAAAAAAATGTAAAACAATTCAACTTAAAATCAATTATGAGATTATATAACCATTTAGAGGGAGAAATAAAGCTTTTGAAGGCATACGTGACTATAAAAGAAATTTTCTTCTCGATGAATGGTTTTTGCTTCACGTTTCCCGAGGTAAACATTCAATTATAATCTGTTTTAACCAAAAATGTAAAAAAATTCAACTTAAAATCAATTATAAGATTATATGAGCATTTAAAGGGATAAATTATGCTTTTGAAGGCATAAGTGACTATAAAAGAAGTTTTCTTCTCAATGAATGGTTTTTGCATCACGTTTCTTGAGGTAAACATTCAATTATAATCTGTTTTAACCCAAAATGTAAAAAAATTCAACTTAAAATAAATTGTGAGATTATATCTTCATTTAAAGTGAGAACTAAAGTTTTTGATGGCATAAGTGACTATAAAAGAAGTTTTCTTCTCAATGAATGGTTTTTGCTTCACGTTTTTCGAGGTAAACATTGAATTATAATCTGTTTTTAAAAAAAATGTAAAACAATTCAACTTAAAATCAATTATGAGATTATATAACCATTTAGAGGGAGAAATAAAGCTTTTGAAGGCATACGTGACTATAAAAGAAATTTTCTTCTCGATTAATGGTTTTTGCTTCACGTTTCCCAAGGTAAACATTCAATTATAATCTGTTTTAACCAAAAATATAAAAAAATTCAACTTAAAATCAATTATAAGATTATATGAGCATTTAAAGGGAGAAATTATGCTTTTGAAGGCATAAGTGACTATAAAAGAAGTTTTCTTCTCAATGAATGGTTTTTGCATCACGTTTCTTGAGGTAAACATTCAATTATAATCTGTTTTAACCCAAAATGTAAAAAAATTCAACTTAAAATAAATTATGAGATTATATCTTCATTTAAAGTGAGAAATAAAGTTTTTGATGGCATAAGTGACTATAAAAGAAGTTTTCTTATCAATGAATGGTTTTTGCTTCACGTTTCCCGAGGTAAACATTCAATTATAATCTGTTTTAACCCAAAATGTAAAAAAATTCAACTTAAAATAAATTGTGAGATTATATCTTCATTTAAAGTGAGAAATAAAGTTTTTGATGGCATAAGTGACTATAAAAGAAGTTTTCTTCTCAATGAATGGTTTTTGCTTCACGTTTTTCGAGGTAAACATTGAATTATAATCTGTTTTTAAAAAAAATGTAAAACAATTCAACTTAAAATCAATTATGAGATTATATAACCATTTAGAGGGAGAAATAAAGCTTTTGAAGGCATACGTGACTATAAATGAAATTTTCTTCTCGATGAATGGTTTTTGCTTCACGTTTCCCGAGGTAAACATTCAATTATAATCTGTTTTAACAAAAAATGTAAAAAAATTCAACTTAAAATCAATTATAAGATTATATGAGCATTTAAAGGGATAAATTATGCTTTTGAAGGCATAAGTGACTATAAAAGAAGTTTTCTTCTCAATGAATGGTTTTTGCATCACGTTTCTTGAGGTAAACATTCAATTATAATCTGTTTTAACCCAAAATGTAAAAAAATTCAACTTAAAATAAATTATGAGATTATATCTTCAGTTAAAGTGAGAAATAAAGTTTTTGATGGCATAAGTGACTATAAAAGAAGTTTTCTTCTCAATGAATGGTTTTTGCTTCACGTTTTTCGAGGTAAACATTGAATTATAATCTGTTTTTTAAAAAAATGTAAAACAATTCAACTTAAAATCAATTATGAGATTATATAACCATTTAGAGGGAGAAATAAAGCTTTTGAAGGCATACGTGACTATAAAAGAAATTTTCTTCTCGATGAATGGTTTTTGCTTCACGTTTCCCGAGGTAAACATTCAAATATAATCTGGTTTAACCAAAAATGTAAAACAAATTCAACTTAAAATAAATTATGAGATTATATGATCATTTAAAGTCATAAATAAAGCTTTTGAAGGCATAAGTGACTATAAAAGAAGTTTTCTTCTCAATGAATGGTTTTTCCATCACGTTTCTCGAGGTAAACATGCAATTATAATCTGTTTTAACCCAAAATGTAAAAAAATTCAACTTAAAATAAATTATAAGATTATATAATGATTTAAAGTGAGAAATAAAGCTTTTGAAGGCATAAGTGACTATAAAAGAAGTTTTCTTCTCAATGAATGGTTTTTGCATCACGTTTCTTGAGGTAAACATTCAATTATAATCTGTTTTAACCCAAAATGTAAAAAAATTCAACTTAAAATAAATTATGAGATTATATCTTCATTTAAAGTGAGAAATAAAGTTTTTGATGGCATAAGTGACTATAAAAGAAGTTTTCTTCTCAATGAATGGTTTTTGCTTCACGTTTTTCGAGGTAAACATTGAATTATAATCTGTTTTTAAAAAAAATGTAAAACAATTCAACTTAAAATCAATTATGAGATTATATAACCATTTAGAGGGAGAAATAAAGCTTTTGAAGGCATACGTGACTATAAAAGAAATTTTCTTCTCGATGAATGGTTTTTGCTTCACGTTTCCCAAGGTAAACATTCAATTATAATCTGTTTTAACCAAAAATGTAAAAAAATTCAACTTAAAATCAATTATAAGATTATATGAGCATTTAAAGGGATAAATTATGCTTCTGAAGCCATAAGTGACTATAAAAGAAGTTTTCTTCTCAATGAATGGTTTTTGCATCACGTTTCTTGAGGAAAACATTCAATTATAATCTGTTTTAACCCAAAATGTAAAAAAATTCAACTTAAAATAAATTATGAGATTATATCTTCATTTAAAGTGAGAAATAAAGTTTTTGATGGCATAAGTGACTATAAAAGAAGTTTTCTTCTCAATGAATGGTTTTTGCTTCACGTTTTTCGAGGTAAACATTCAATTATAATCTGTTTTTAAAACAAATGTAAAACAATTCAACTTAAAATCAATTATGAGATTATATAACCATTTAGAGGGAGAAATAAAGCTTTTGAAGGCATACGTGACTATAAAAGAAATTTTCTTCTCGATGAATGGTTTTTGCTTCACGTTTCCCGAGGTAAACATTCAATTATAATCTGTTTTAACCAAAAATGTAAAAAAATTCAACTTAAAATCAATTATAAGATTATATGAGCATTTAAAGGGATAAATTATGCTTCTGAAGGCATAAGTGACTATAAAAGAAGTTTTCTTCTCAATGAATGGTTTTTGCATCACGTTTCTTGAGGAAAACATTCAATTATAATCTGTTTTAACCCAAAATGTAAAAAAATTCAACTTAAAATAAATTATGAGATTATATCTTCATTTAAAGTGAGAAATAAAGCTTTTGAAGGCATAAGTGACTATAAAAGAAGTTTTCTTCTTGATGAATGGTTTTTGCTTCACGTTTCCCGAGGTAAATATTCAATTATAATCTGTTTTAACAAAAACTGTAAAAAAATTCAAGTTAAAATCAATTATGAGATTATATGATCATTTAAAGGCATAAATAATGCTTTTGAAGGCGTAAGTGGCTATAAAAGAAGTTTTCTTCTCAATGAATGGTTTTTGCATCACGTTTCTCGAGGTAAACATTCAATTATAATCTGGTTTAAACAAAAATGTAAAAAAATTCAACTTAAAATCAATTATGAGATTATATAACCATTTAAAGCTAGTAATAAGGCTTTCGAGGGCATGAGTGACTATAAATGGAATTTTCTTATCAATGGATGGCTTTCGCCTCACGATTCTGAAGGTAAACAATCAATTATAATCTGTTGTAACCAAAAATGTAAAAATAATTCAACTTAAAATCAATTATGTGATTATATAACCATTTAAAGGGAGAAATAAAGCTTTTAAAGGCATAAGTTACTATAAAAGAAGTTTTCTCCTCGATGAATGGTTTTTGCTTCACGTTTCCCGAGGTAAACATTCAATTATAATCTGTTTTAACTAAAAATGTAAAAAAAATTCAAGTTAAAATAAATTATGAGATTATATGATCATTTAAAGGCTTAAATAAAGCTTTTGAAGGCATAAGTGACTATAAAAGAAGTTTTCTTCTCAATGAATGGTTTTTGCATCACGTTTCTTGAGGTAAACATTCAATTATAATCTGTTTTAACCCAAAATGTAAAAAAATTCAACTTAAAATAAATTATGAGATTATATCTTCAGTTAAAGTGAGAAATAAAGTTTTTGATGGCATAAGTGACTATAAAAGACGTTTTCTTCTCAATGAATGGTTTTTGCTTCACGTTTTTCGAGGTAAACATTGAATTATAATCTGTTTTTTAAAAAAATGTAAAACAATTCAACTTAAAATCAATTATGAGATTATATAACCATTTAGAGGGAGAAATAAAGCTTTTGAAGGCATACGTGACTATAAAAGAAATTTTCTTCTCGATGAATGGTTTTTGCTTCACGTTTCCCGAGGTAAACATTCAATTATAATCTGGTTTAACCAAAAATGTAAAACAAATTCAACTTAAAATAAATTATGAGATTATATGATCATTTAAAGTCATAAATAAAGCTTTTGAAGGCATAAGTGACTATAAAAGAAGTTTTCTTCTCAATGAATGGTTTTTTCATCACGTTTCTTGAGGTAAACATGTAATTATAATCTGTTTTAACCCAAAATGTAAAAAAATTCAACTTAAAATAAATTATAAGATTATATAATGATTTAAAGTGAGAAATAAAGCTTTTGAAGGCATAAGTGACTATAAAAGAAGTTTTCTTCTCAATGAATGGTTTTTGCATCACGTTTCTTGAGGTAAACATTCAATTATAATCTGTTTTAACCCAAAATGTAAAAAAATTCAACTTAAAATAAATTATGAGATTATATCTTCATTTAAAGTGAGAAATAAAGTTTTTGATGGCATAAGTGACTATAAAAGAAGTTTTCTTCTCAATGAATGGTTTTTGCTTCACGTTTTTCGAGGTAAACATTGAATTATAATCTGTTTTTTAAAAAAATGTAAAACAATTCAACTTAAAATCAATTATGAGATTATATAACCATTTAGAGGGAGAAATAAAGCTTTTGAAGGCATACGTGACTATAAAAGAAATTTTCTTCTCGATGAATGGTTTTTGCTTCACGTTTCCCGAGGTAAACATTCAATTATAATCTGGTTTAACCAAAAATGTAAAACAAATTCAACTTAAAATAAATTATGAGATTATATGATCATTTAAAGTCATAAATAAAGCTTTTGAAGGCATAAGTGACTATAAAAGAAGTTTTCTTCTCAATGAATGGTTTTTCCATCACGTTTCTCGAGGTAAACATGCAATTATAATCTGTTTTAACCCAAAATGTAAAAAAATTCAACTTAAAATAAATTATAAGATTATATAATGATTTAAAGTGAGAAATAAAGCTTTTGAAGGCATAAGTGACTATAAAAGAAGTTTTCTTCTCAATGAATGGTTTTTGCATCACGTTTCTTGAGGTAAACATTCAATTATAATCTGTTTTAACCCAAAATGTAAAAAAATTCAACTTAAAATCAATTATAAGATTATATGAGCATTTAAAGGGATAAATTATGCTTTTGAAGGCATAAGTGACTATAAAAGAAGTTTTCTTCTCAATGAATGGTTTTTGCATCACGTTTCTTGAGGTAAACATTCAATTATAATCTGTTTTAACCCAAAATGTAAAAAAATTCAACTTAAAATAAATTGTGAGATTATATCTTCATTTAAAGTGAGAACTAAAGTTTTTGATGGCATAAGTGACTATAAAAGAAGTTTTCTTCTCAATGAATGGTTTTTGCTTCACGTTTTTCGAGGTAAACATTGAATTATAATCTGTTTTTAAAAAAAATGTAAAACAATTCAACTTAAAATCAATTATGAGATTATATAACCATTTAGAGGGAGAAATAAAGCTTTTGAAGGCATACGTGACTATAAAAGAAATTTTCTTCTCGATTAATGGTTTTTGCTTTACGTTTCCCAAGGTAAACATTCAATTATAATCTGTTTTAACCAAAAATATAAAAAAATTCAACTTAAAATCAATTATAAGATTATATGAGCATTTAAAGGGAGAAATTATGCTTTTGAAGGCATAAGTGACTATAAAAGAAGTTTTCTTCTCAATGAATGGTTTTTGCATCACGTTTCTTGAGGTAAACATTCAATTATAATCTGTTTTAACCCAAAATGTAAAAAAATTCAACTTAAAATAAATTATGAGATTATATCTTCATTTAAAGTGAGAAATAAAGTTTTTGATGGCATAAGTGACTATAAAAGAAGTTTTCTTATCAATGAATGGTTTTTGCTTCACGTTTCTCGAGGTAAACATTCAATTATAATCTGTTTTAACCCAAAATGTAAAAAAATTCAACTTAAAATAAATTGTGAGATTATATCTTCATTTAAAGTGAGAAATAAAGTTTTTGATGGCATAAGTGACTATAAAAGAAGTTTTCTTCTCAATGAATGGTTTTTGCTTCACGTTTTTCGAGGTAAACATTGAATTATAATCTGTTTTTAAAAAAAATGTAAAACAATTCAACTTAAAATCAATTATGAGATTATATAACCATTTAGAGGGAGAAATAAAGCTTTTGAAGGCATACGTGACTATAAATGAAATTTTCTTCTCGATGAATGGTTTTTGCTTCACGTTTCCCGAGGTAAACATTCAATTATAATCTGTTTTAACAAAAAATGTAAAAAAATTCAACTTAAAATCAATTATAAGATTATATGAGCATTTAAAGGGATAAATTATGCTTTTGAAGGCATAAGTGACTATAAAAGAAGTTTTCTTCTCAATGAATGGTTTTTGCATCACGTTTCTTGAGGTAAACATTCAATTATAATCTGTTTTAACCCAAAATGTAAAAAAATTCAACTTAAAATAAATTATGAGATTATATCTTCAGTTAAAGTGAGAAATAAAGTTTTTGATGGCATAAGTGACTATAAAAGAAGTTTTCTTCTCAATGAATGGTTTTTGCTTCACGTTTTTCGAGGTAAACATTGAATTATAATCTGTTTTTTAAAAAAATGTAAAACAATTCAACTTAAAATCAATTATGAGATTATATAACCATTTAGAGGGAGAAATAAAGCTTTTGAAGGCATACGTGACTATAAAAGAAATTTTCTTCTCGATGAATGGTTTTTGCTTCACGTTTCCCGAGGTAAACATTCAAATATAATCTGGTTTAACCAAAAATGTAAAACAAATTCAACTTAAAATAAATTATGAGATTATATGATCATTTAAAGTCATAAATAAAGCTTTTGAAGGCATAAGTGACTATAAAAGAAGTTTTCTTCTCAATGAATGGTTTTTCCATCACGTTTCTCGAGGTAAACATGCAATTATAATCTGTTTTAACCCAAAATGTAAAAAAATTCAACTTAAAATAAATTATAAGATTATATAATGATTTAAAGTGAGAAATAAAGCTTTTGAAGGCATAAGTGACTATAAAAGAAGTTTTCTTCTCAATGAATGGTTTTTGCATCACGTTTCTTGAGGTAAACATTCAATTATAATCTGTTTTAACCCAAAATGTAAAAAAATTCAACTTAAAATAAATTATGAGATTATATCTTCATTTAAAGTGAGAAATAAAGTTTTTGATGGCATAAGTGACTATAAAAGAAGTTTTCTTCTCAATGAATGGTTTTTGCTTCACGTTTTTCGAGGTAAACATTGAATTATAATCTGTTTTTAAAAAAAATGTAAAACAATTCAACTTAAAATCAATTATGAGATTATATAACCATTTAGAGGGAGAAATAAAGCTTTTGAAGGCATACGTGACTATAAAAGAAATTTTCTTCTCGATGAATGGTTTTTGCTTCACGTTTCCCAAGGTAAACATTCAATTATAATCTGTTTTAACCAAAAATGTAAAAAAATTCAACTTAAAATCAATTATAAGATTATATGAGCATTTAAAGGGATAAATTATGCTTCTGAAGCCATAAGTGACTATAAAAGAAGTTTTCTTCTCAATGAATGGTTTTTGCATCACGTTTCTTGAGGAAAACATTCAATTATAATCTGTTTTAACCCAAAATGTAAAAAAATTCAACTTAAAATAAATTATGAGATTATATCTTCATTTAAAGTGAGAAATAAAGTTTTTGATGGCATAAGTGACTATAAAAGAAGTTTTCTTCTCAATGAATGGTTTTTGCTTCACGTTTTTCGAGGTAAACATTCAATTATAATCTGTTTTTAAAACAAATGTAAAACAATTCAACTTAAAATCAATTATGAGATTATATAACCATTTAGAGGGAGAAATAAAGCTTTTGAAGGCATACGTGACTATAAAAGAAATTTTCTTCTCGATGAATGGTTTTTGCTTCACGTTTCCCGAGGTAAACATTCAATTATAATCTGTTTTAACCAAAAATGTAAAAAAATTCAACTTAAAATCAATTATAAGATTATATGAGCATTTAAAGGGATAAATTATGCTTCTGAAGGCATAAGTGACTATAAAAGAAGTTTTCTTCTCAATGAATGGTTTTTGCATCACGTTTCTTGAGGAAAACATTCAATTATAATCTGTTTTAACCCAAAATGTAAAAAAATTCAACTTAAAATAAATTATGAGATTATATCTTCATTTAAAGTGAGAAATAAAGCTTTTGAAGGCATAAGTGACTATAAAAGAAGTTTTCTTCTTGATGAATGGTTTTTGCTTCACGTTTCCCGAGGTAAATATTCAATTATAATCTGTTTTAACAAAAACTGTAAAAAAATTCAAGTTAAAATCAATTATGAGATTATATGATCATTTAAAGGCATAAATAATGCTTTTGAAGGCGTAAGTGGCTATAAAAGAAGTTTTCTTCTCAATGAATGGTTTTTGCATCACGTTTCTCGAGGTAAACATTCAATTATAATCTGGTTTAAACAAAAATGTAAAAAAATTCAACTTAAAATCAATTATGAGATTATATAACCATTTAAAGCTAGTAATAAGGCTTTCGAGGGCATGAGTGACTATAAATGGAATTTTCTTATCAATGGATGGCTTTCGCCTCACGATTCTGAAGGTAAACAATCAATTATAATCTGTTGTAACCAAAAATGTAAAAATAATTCAACTTAAAATCAATTATGTGATTATATAACCATTTAAAGGGAGAAATAAAGCTTTTAAAGGCATAAGTTACTATAAAAGAAGTTTTCTCCTCGATGAATGGTTTTTGCTTCACGTTTCCCGAGGTAAACATTCAATTATAATCTGTTTTAACTAAAAATGTAAAAAAAATTCAAGTTAAAATAAATTATGAGATTATATGATCATTTAAAGGCTTAAATAAAGCTTTTGAAGGCATAAGTGACTATAAAAGAAGTTTTCTTCTCAATGAATGGTTTTTGCCTCACATTTCTGGAGGTAAACATGCAATTATAATCTGTTTTAATCAAAAATGTAAAAAAAATTCAACTTAAAATCAATTATGAGATTATATAATCATTTAAAGGGAGAAATAAAGCTTTTGAAGACATAAGTGACTATAAAAGAAGTTTTCTTCTCAATGAATAGTTTTTGCTTCACGTTTCCCGAGGTAAATATTCAATTATAATCTGTTTTAACCAAAAATGTAAAAAAATTCAACTTAAAATCAATTATGAGATTATATGATCATTTAAAGGCATAAATAAAGCTTTTGAAGGCATAAGTGACTACAAAAGAAGTTTTCTTCTCAATGAATGGTTTTTGCATCACGTTTCTCGAGGTAAACATTCAATTATAATCTGTTTTAACCCAAAATGTAAAAAAATTCAACTTAAAATAAATTATAAGATTATATAATGATTTAAAGGGAGAAATAAAGCTTTTGAAGGCATAAGTGACTATAAAAGAAGTTTTCTTCCCAATGAATGGTCTTTGCTCCACGTTTGTCGAGGTAAACATTCAATTATAATCTGCTTTACACAAAAATATAAAAAAATTCAACTTAAAATCAATTATGAGATTATATAACCATTTACAGCTAGTAATAAGGCTTTTGAGGGCGTGAGTGACTATAAATGGAATTTTCTTATCAATGGATGGCTTTCGTCTCAGGATTCTTGAGTTAAACATTCAATTATAATCTGTTTTAACAAAAAATGCAAAAAAATTCAACTTAAAATAAATTATGAGATTATATAATCATTTAGAGGGAGAAATAAAGCTTTTGAAGGCATAAGTGACTATAAAAGAAGTTTTCTTCTCAATGAATGGTTTTTGTTTCACGTTTTTCAAGGTAAACGTTGAATTATAATCCGTTTTAACCAAAAATATAAAAAAAAATTCAACTTAAAGTCAATTATGAGATTATATAACCATTTACAGCTAGTAATAAGGCTTACGAGGGCATGAGTGACTATAAATGGAATTTGCTTATCAATGGATGGCTTTGCCTCACGATTCTCGAGCTAAACATTCAATTATAATATGTCTTAACCAACAATGTAAAAAAATTCAATTTAAAATAAATTATGAGATTATATAATCATTTAGAGGGAGAAATAAAGCTTTTGAAGGCACAAGTGACTATAAAAGAAGTTTTCTTCTCAATGAACGGTTTTTGCTTCACGTTTCCCAAGGTAAACACTAAATTATAATCTGTTTTAACCAAAAATGTAAAAAAAATTCAAGTTAAAATCAATTATGAGATTATATAATCATTTAAAGGGAGAAATAAAGCTTTTGAAGGCATAAGTGACTATAAAAGAAGTTTTCTTCTCAATGAATGGTTTTTGCTTCACGTTTCCTAAGGTAAACATTAAATTATAATCTGTTTTAACCAAAAATATAAAAACAATTCAACTTAAAATCAATTATGAGATTATATAATCATTTAAAGGGAGAAATAAAGCTTTTGAAGGCATAAGTGACTATAAAAGAAGTTTTCTTCTCAATGAATGGTTTTTGCTTCACGTTTCCTAATGTAAACATTAAATTATAATCTGTTTTAACCAAAAATATAAAAACAATTCAACTTAAAATCAATTATGAGATTATATAATCATTTAAAGGGAGAAATAAAGGTTTTGAAGGCATAATAACTATAAAAGAAGTTTTCTTTTCAATGAATGGTTTTTGCTTCACGTTTCTCGAGGTAAACATTCAATTATAATCTGTTTTAACCCAATATGTAAAAAAAATTCAACTTAAAATCAATTATGAGATTATATAACCATTTAAAGGGAGAAATAAAGCTTTTGAAGGCATAAGTGACTATAAAAGAAGTTTTCTTCTCGATGAATGGTTTTTGCTTCACGTTTCCCGACGTAAACATTCTATTATAATCTGTTTTAACCAAAAATGTAAAAAAAATTCATGTTAAAATCAATTATAAGATTATATGATCATTTAAAGGCATAAATAAAGCTTTTGAAGGCATAAGTGACTATAAAAGAAGTTTTATTCCCAATGAATGGTTTTTGCATCACGTTTCTCAAGGTAAACATGCAATTATAATCTGTTTTAACCCAAAATGTAAAAAAATTCAACTTAAAATAAATTATAAGATTATATAATCATTTAAAGGGAGAAATAAAGCTTTTGAAGGCATAAGTGACTATAAAAGAAGTTTTGTTCTGAATGAATGGTTTTTGCTTCACGTTTCCCGAGGTAAACATTCAATTATAATCTGTTTTAACCGAAAATGTACAAAAAATTCAACTTAAAATAAATTATGAGATTATATGATCATTTAAAGGCATAAATAAAGCTTTTGAAGGCATAAGTGACTATAAAAGAAGTTTTCTTCTCAATGAATGGTGTTTGCATCACGTTTCTCGAGGTAAACATGCAATTATAATCTGTTTTAACCCAAAATGTAAAAAAATTCAACTTAAAATAAATTATGAGATTATATGATCATTCAAAGGCATAAATAAAGCTTTTGAAGGCATAAGTGGCTATAAAAGAAGTTTTCTTCTCAATGAATGGTTTTTCCATCACGTTTCTCGAGGTAAACATTCAATTATAATCTGTTTTAAACAAAAACGTAAAAAAGTTCAACTTAAAATCAATTATGAGATTATATAACCATTTACAGCTAGTAATAAGGCTTTCGAGGGCATGGGTGACTATAAATGGAATTTTCTTATCAATGGATGGCTTTCGCCTCACGATTCTCAAGGTAAACAATCAATTATAATCTGTTGTAACCAAAAATATAAAAACAATTCAACTTAAAATCAATTATGAGATTATATAACCATTTAAAGGGAGAAATAAAGCTTTTGAAGGCATAAGTGACTGTAAAAGAAGTTTTATTCTCGATGAATGGTTTTTGCTTCACGTTTTCCGACGTAAACATTCAACTATAATCTGTTTTAACCAAAAATGTAAAAAAAATTCAAGTTAAAATTAATTATAAGATTATATGATCATTTAAAGCCATAAATAAAGCTTTTGAAGGCATAAGTGACTATAAAAGAAGTTTTCTTCTCAATGAATGGTTTTTGCATCACGTTTCTCAAGGTAAACATGCAATTATAATCTGTTTTAACCCAAAATGTAAAAAAATTCAACTTAAAATAAATTATAAGATTATATAATCATTTAAAGGGAGAAATAAAGCTTTTGAAGGCATAAGTGACTATAAAAGAAGTTTTGTTCTGAATGAATGGTTTTTGCTTCACGTTTCCCGAGGTAAACATTCAATTATAATCTGTTTTAACCGAAAATGTAAAAAAAATTCAACTTAAAATAAATTATGAGATTATATGATCATTTAAAGGCATAAATAAAGCTTTTGAAGGCATAAGTCACTATAAAAGAAGTTTTCTTCTCAATGAATGGTGTTTGCATCACGTTTCTCGAGGTAAACATGCAATTATAATCTATTTTAACCCAAAATGTAAAAAAATTCAACGTAAAATAAATTATAAGATTATATAATCATTTAAAGGTAGAAATAAAGCTTTTGAAGGCATAAGTGACTATAAAAGAAGTTTTCTTCTCAATGAATGGTTTTTGCTTCACGTTTCTTAAGGTAAACATTCAATTATAATCTGTTTTAACCAAAAATGTAAAAAAATTCAACTTAAAATCAATTATAAGATTATATGATCATTTAAAGGGATAAATTATGCTTTTGAAGGCATAAGTGACTATAAAAGAAGTTTTCTTCTCAATGAATGGTTTTTGCATCAGGTTTCTTGAGGTAAACATTCAATTATAATCTGTTTTAACCCAAAATGTAAAAAAATTCAACTTGAAATAAATTATGAGATTATATCTTCATTTAAAGTGAGAAATAAAGTTTTTGATGGCATAAGTGACTATAAAAGAAGTTTTCTTCTCAATGAATGGTTTTTGCTTCACGTTTTTCGAGGTAAACATTGAATTATAATCTGTTTTTAAAAAAAATGTAAAACAATTCAACTTAAAGTCAATTATGAGATTATATAACCATTTAGAGGGAGAAATAAAGCTTTTGAAGGCATACGTGACTATAAAAGAAATTTTCTTCTCGATGAATGGTTTTTGCTTCACGTTTCCCGAGGTAAACATTCAATTATAATCTGTTTTAACCAAAAATGTAAAACAAATTCAACTTAAAATAAATTATGAGATTATATAATCATTTAAAGTCATAAATAAAGCTTTTGAAGGCATAAGTGACTATAAAAGAAGTTTTCTTCTCAATGAATGGTTTTTCCATCACGTTTCTCGAGGTAAACATGCAATTATAATCTGTTTTAACCCAAAATGTAAAAAAATTCAACTTAAAATAAATTATAAGATTATATAATGATTTAAAGTGAGAAATAAAGCTTTTGAAGGCATAAGTGACTATAAAAGAAGTTTTCTTCTCAATGAATGGTTTTTACATCACGTTTCTTGAGGTAAACATTCAATTATAATCTGTTTTAACCCAAAATGTAAAAAAATTCAACTTAAAATAAATTATGAGATTATATCTTCATTTAAAGTGAGAAATAAAGTTTTTGATGGCATAAGTGACTATAAAAGAAGTTTTCTTCTCAATGAATGGTTTTTGCTTTACGTTTTTCGAGGTAAACATTGAATTATAATCTGTTTTTAAAAAAATGTAAAACAATTCAACTTAAAATTAATTATGAGATTATATAACCATTTAGAGGGAGAAATAAAGCTTTTGAAGGCATACGTGACTATAAAAGAAATTTTCTTCTCGATGAATGGTTTTTGCTTCACGTTTCCCGAGGTAAACATTCAATTATAATCTGTTTTAACCAAAAATGTAAAAAAATTCAACTTAAAATCAATTATAAGATTATATGAGCATTTAAAGGGATAAATTATGCTTTTGAAGGCATAAGTGACTATAAAATAAGTTTTCTTCTCAATGAATGGTTTTTGCTTTACGTTTTTCGAGGTAAACATTGAATTATAATCTGTTTTTAAAAAAATGTAAAACAATTCAACTTAAAATCAATTATGAGATTATATAACCATTTAGAGGGAGAAATAAAGCTTTTGAAGGCATACGTGACTATAAAAGAAATTTTCTTCTCGATGAATGGTTTTTGCTTCACGTTTCCCGAGGTAAACATTCAATTATAATCTGTTTTAACCAAAAATGTAAAAAAATTCAACTTAAAATCAATTATAAGATTATATGAGCATTTAAAGGGATAAATTATGCTTTTGAAGGTATAAGTGACTATAAAAGAAGTTTTCTTCTCAATGAATGGTTTTTGCATCACGTTTCTTGAGGTAAACATTCAATTATAATCTGTTTTAACCCAAAATGTAAAAAAATTCAACTTAAAATAAATTATGAGATTATATCTTCAGTTAAAGTGAGAAATAAAGTTTTTGATGGCATAAGTGACTATAAAAGAAGTTTTCTTCTCAATGAATGGTTTTTGCTTCACGTTTTTCGAGGTAAACATTGAATTATAATCTGTTTTTTAAAAAAATGTAAAACAATTCAACTTAAAATCAATTATGAGATTATATAACCATTTAGAGGGAGAAATAAAGCTTTTGAAGGCATACGTGACTATAAAAGAAATTTTCTTCTCGATGAATGGTTTTTGCTTCACGTTTCCCGAGGTAAACATTCAAATATAATCTGGTTTAACCAAAAATGTAAAACAAATTCAACTTAAAATAAATTATGAGATTATATGATCATTTAAAGTCATAAATAAAGCTTTTGAAGGCATAAGTGACTATAAAAGAAGTTTTCTTCTCAATGAATGGTTTTTCCATCACGTTTCTCGAGGTAAACATGCAATTATAATCTGTTTTAACCCAAAATGTTAAAAAATTCAACTTAAAATAAATTATAAGATTATATAATGATTTAAAGTGAGAAATAAAGCTTTTGAAGGCATAAGTGACTATAAAAGAAGTTTTCTTCTCAATGAATGGTTTTTGCATCACGTTTCTTGAGGTAAACATTCAATTATAATCTGTTTTAACCCAAAATGTAAAAAAATTCAACTTAAAATAAATTATGAGATTATATCTTCATTTAAAGTGAGAAATAAAGTTTTTGATGGCATAAGTGACTATAAAAGAAGTTTTCTTCTCAATGAATGGTTTTTGCTTCACGTTTTTCGAGGTAAACATTCAATTATAATCTGTTTTTAAAAAAAATGTAAAAGAATTCAACTTAAAATCAATTATGAGATTATATAACCATTTAGAGGGAGAAATAAAGCTTTTGAAGGCATAAGTGACTATAAAAGAAGTTTTCTTCTTGATGAATGGTTTTTGCTTCACCTTTCCCGAGGTAAATATTCAATTATAATCTGTTTTAACCAAAAATGTAAAAAAATTCAAATTAAAATCAATTATGAGATTATATGATCATTTAAAGGCATAAATAATGCTTTTGAAGGCATAAGTGGCTATAAAAGAAGTTTTCTTCTCAATGAATGGTTTTTGCATCACGTTTCTCGAGGTAAACATTCAATTATAATATGGTTTAAACAAAAATGTAAAAAAATTCAACTTAACATCAATTATGAGATTATATAACCATTTAAAGCTAGTAATAAGGCTTTCGAGGGCATGAGTGACTATAAATGAAATTTTCTTATCAATGGATGGCTTTCGCCTCACGATTCTCAAGGTAAACAATCAATTATAATCTGTTGTAAACAAAAATGTAAAAATAATTCAACTTAAAATCAATTATGTGATTATATAACCATTTAAAGGGAGAAATAAAGCTTTTAAAGGCATAAGTTACTATAAAAGAAGTTTTCTCCTCGATGAATGGTTTTTGCTTCACGTTTCCCGAGGTAAACATTCAATTATAATCTGTTTTAACCAAAAATGTAAAAAAAATTCAAGTTAATATAAATTATGAGATTATATGATCATTTAAAGGCTTAAATAAAGCTTTTGAAGGCATAAGTGACTATAAAAGAAGTTTTCTTAATGAATGGTTTTTGCCTCACTTTTCTGGAGGTAAACATGCAATTATAATCTGTTTTAACCAAAAATGTAAAAAAAATTCAACTTAAAATCAATTATGAGATTATATAATCATTTAAAGGGAGAAATAAAGCTTTTGAAGACATAAGTGACTATAAAAGAAGTTTTCTTCTCAATGAATAGTTTTTGCTTCACGTTTCCCGAGGTAAATATTCAATTATAATCTGTTTTAACCAAAAATGTAAAAAAATTCAACTTAAAATCAATTATGAGATTATATGATCATTTAAAGGCATAAATAAAGCTTTTGAAGGCATAAGTGACTGCAAAAGAAGTTTTCTTCTCAATGAATGGTTTTTGCATCACGTTTCTCGAGGTAAACATTCAATTGTAATCTGTTTTAACCCAAAATGTAAAAAAATTCAACTTAAAATAAATTATAAGATTATATAATGATTTAAAGGGAGAAATAAAGCTTTTGAAGGCATAAGTGACTATAAAAGAAGTTTTCTTCCCAATGAATGGTTTTTGCTCCACGTTTGCCGAGGTAAACATTCAATTATAATCTGCTTTACACAAAAATATAAAAAAATTCAACTTAAAATCAATTATGAGATTATATAACCATTTACAGCAAGTAATAAGGCTTTTGAGGGCGTGAGTGACTATAAATGGAATTTTCTTATCAACGGATGGCTTTCGTCTCAGGATTCTTGAGCTAAACATTCAATTATAATCTGTTTTAACAAAAAATGCAAAAAAATTCAACTTAAAATAAATTATGAGATTATATAATCATTTAGAGGGAGAAATAAAGCTTTTGAAGGCATAAGTGTATATAAAAGAAGTTTTCTTCTCAATGAATGGTTTTTGTTTCACGTTTTTCGAGGTAAACGTTCAATTATAATCCATTTTAACCAAAAATGTAAAAAAAAATTCAACTTAAAATCAATTATGAGATTATATAACCATTTACAGCTAGTAATAAGGCTTGCGAGGGCATGAGTGACTATAAATGGAATTTGCTTATCAATGGATGGCTTTGCCTCACGATTCTCGAGCTAAACATTCAATTATAATATGTCTTAACCAACAATGTAAAAAAATTCAACCTAAAATAAATTATGAGATTATATAATCATTTAGAGGGAGAAATAAAGCTTTTGAAGGCACAAGTGACTATAAAAGAAGTTTTCTTCTCAATGAACGGTTTTTGCTTCACGTTTCCCAAGGTAAACACTAAATTATAATCTGTTTTAACCAAAAATGTAAAAAAAATTCAAGTTAAAATCAATTATGAGATTATATAATCATTTAAAGGGAGAAATAAAGCTTTTGAAGGCATAAGTGACTATAAAAGAAGTTTTCTTCTCAATGAATGGTTTTTGCTTCACGTTTCCTAAGGTAAACATTAAATTATAATCTGTTTTAACCAAAAATATAAAAACAATTCAACTTAAAATCAATTATGAGATTATATAATCATTTAAAGGGAGAAATAAAGCTTTTGAAGGCATAAGTGACTATAAAAGAAGTTTTCTTCTCAATGAATGGTTTTTGCTTCACGTTTCCTAATGTAAACATTAAACTATAATCTGTTTTAACCAAAAATATAAAAACAATTCAACTTAAAATCAATTATGAGATTATATAATCATTTAAAGGGAGAAATAAAGGTTTTGAAGGCATAATAACTATAAAAGAAGTTTTCTTTTCAATGAATGGTTTTTGCTTCACGTTTCTCAAGGTAAACATTCAATTATAATCTGTTTTAACCCAATATGTAAAAAAAATTCAACTTAAAATCAATTATGAGATTATATAACCATTTAAAGGGAGAAATAAAGCTTTTGAAGGCATAAGTGACTATAAAAGAAGTTTTCTTCTCGATGAATGGTTTTTGCTTCACGTTTCCCGACGTAAACATTCAATTATAATCTGTTTTAACCAAAAATGTAAAAAAAATTCAAGTTAAAATTAATTATAAGATTATATGATCATTTAAAGGCATAAATAAAGCTTTTGAAGGCATAAGTGACTATAAAAGAAGTTTTCTTCTCAATGAATGGTTTTTGCATCACGTTTCTCAAGGTAAACATGCAATTATAATTTGTTTTAACCCAAAATGTAAAAAAATTCAACTTAAAATAAATTATAAGATTATATAATCATTTAAAGGGAGAAATAAAGCTTTTGAAGGCATAAGTGACTATAAAAGAAGTTTTGTTCTGAATGAATGGTTTTTGCTTCACGTTTCCTGAGGTAAACATTCAATTATAATCTGTTTTAACCCAAAATGTAAAACAAATTCAACTTAAAATAAATTATGAGATTATATGATCATTTAAAGGCATAAATAAAGCTTTTGAAGGCATAAGTGACTATAAAAGAAGTTTTCTTCTCAATGAATGGTGTTTGCATCACGTTTCTCGAGGTAAACATGCAATTATAATCTGTTTTAACCCAAAATGTAAAAAAATTCAACTTAAAATAAAATTATGAGATTATATGATCATTCAAAGGCATAAATAAAGCTTTTGAAGGCATAAGTGGCTATAAAAGAAGTTTTCTTCTCAATGAATGGTTTTTCCATCACGTTTCTCGAGGTAAACATTCAATTATAATCTGTTTTAAACAAAAACGTAAAAAAGTTCAACTTAAAATCAATTATGAGATTATATAACCATTTACAGCTAGTAATAAGGCTTTCGAGGGTATGGGTGACTATAAATGGAATTTTCTTATCAATGGATGGCTTTCGCCTCACGATTCTCAAGGTAAACAATCAATTATAATCTGTTGTAACCAAAAATGTAAAAACAATTCAACTTAAAATCAATTATGAGATTATATAACCATTTAAAGGGAGAAATAAAGCTTTTGAAGGCATAAGTGACTATAAAAGAAGTTTTCTTCTCGATGAATGGTTTTTGCTTCACGTTTCCCGACGTAAACATTCAATTATAATCTGTTTTAACCAAAAATGTAAAAAAAATTCAAGTTAAAATTAATTATAAGATTATATGATCATTTAAAGGCATAAATAAAGCTTTTGAAGGCATAAGTGACTATAAAAGAAGTTTTCTTCTCAATGAATGGTTTTTGCATCACGTTTCTCAAGGTAAACATGCAATTATAATCTGTTTTAACCCAAAATGTAAAAAAATTCAACTTAAAATAAATTATAAGATTATATAATCATTTAAAGGGAGAAATAAAGCTTTTGAAGGCATAAGTGACTATAAAAGAAGTTTTGTTCTGAATGAATGGTTTTTGCTTCACGTTTCCCGAGGTAAACATTCAATTATAATCTGTTTTAACCCAAAATGTAAAACAAATTCAACTTAAAATAAATTATGAGATTATATGATCATTTAAAGGCATAAATAAAGCTTTTGAAGGCATAAGTGACTATAAAAGAAGTTTTCTTCTCAATGAATGGTGTTTGCATCACGTTTCTCGAGGTAAACATGCAATTATAATCTGTTTTAACCCAAAATGTAAAAAAATTCAACTTAAAATAAAATTATGAGATTATATGATCATTCAAAGGCATAAATAAAGCTTTTGAAGGCATAAGTGGCTATAAAAGAAGTTTTCTTCTCAATGAATGGTTTTTCCATCACGTTTCTCGAGGTAAACATTCAATTATAATCTGTTTTAAACAAAAACGTAAAAAAGTTCAACTTAAAATCAATTATGAGATTATATAACCATTTACAGCTAGTAATAAGGCTTTCGAGGGTATGGGTGACTATAAATGGAATTTTCTTATCAATGGATGGCTTTCGCCTCACGATTTTCAAGGTAAAGAATCAATTATAATCTGTTGTAACCAAAAATGTAAAAACAATTCAACTTAAAATCAATTATGAGATTATATAACCATTTAAAGGGAGAAATAAAGCTTTTGAAGGCATAAGTGACTATAAAAGAAGTTTTCTTCTCGATGAATGGTTTTTGCTTCACGTTTCCCGACGTAAACATTCAATTATAATCTGTTTTAACCAAAAATGTAAAAAAAATTCAAGTTAAAATTAATTATAAGATTATATGATCATTTAAAGGCACAAATAAAGCTTTTAAAGGCATAAGTGACTATAAAAGAAGTTTTCTTCTCAATGAATGGTTTTTGCATCACGTTTCTCAAGGTAAACATGCAATTATAATCTGTTTTAACCCAAAATGTAAAAAAATTCAACTTAAAATAAATTATAAGATTATATAATCATTTAAAGGGAGAAATAAAGCTTTTGAAGGCATAAGTGACTATAAAAGAAGTTTTGTTCTGAATGAATGGTTTTTGCTTCACGTTTCCCGAGGTAAACATTCAATTATAATCAGTTTTAACCGAAAATGTAAAAAAAATTCAACTTAAAATAAATTATGAGATTATATGATCATTTAAAGGCATAAATAAAGCTTTTGAAGGCATAAGTGACTATAAAAGAAGTTTTCTTCTCAATGAATGGTGTTTGCATCACGTTTCTCGAGGTAAACATGCAATTATAATCTGTTTTAACCCAAAATGTAATAAAATTCAACTTAAAATAAAATTATGAGATTATATGATCATTCAAAGGCATAAATAAAGCTTTTGAAGGCATAAGTGGCTATAAAAGAAGTTTTCTTCTCAATGAATGGTTTTTCCATCACGTTTCTCGAGGTAAACATTCAATTATAATCTGTTTTAAACAAAAACGTAAAAAAGTTCAACTTAAAATCAATTATGAGATTATATAACCATTTACAGCTAGTAATAAGGCTTTCGAGGGTATGGGTGACTATAAATGGAATTTTCTTATCAATGGATGGCTTTCGCCTCACGATTCTCAAGGTAAACAATCAATTATAATCTGTTGTAACCAAAAATGTAAAAACAATTCAACTTAAAATCAATTATGAGATTATATAACCATTTAAAGGGAGAAATAAAGCTTTTGAAGGCATAAGTGACTATAAAAGAAGTTTTCTTCTCGATGAATGGTTTTTGCTTCACGTTTCCCGACGTAAACATTCAATTATAATCTGTTTTAACCAAAAATGTAAAAAAAATTCAAGTTAAAATTAATTATAAGATTATATGATCATTTAAAGGCATAAATAAAGCTTTTGAAGGCATAAGTGACTATAAAAGAAGTTTTCTTCTCAATGAATGGTTTTTGCATCACGTTTCTCAAGGTAAACATGCAATTATAATTTGTTTTAACCCAAAATGTAAAAAAATTCAACTTAAAATAAATTATAAGATTATATAATCATTTAAAGGGAGAAATAAAGCTTTTGAAGGCATAAGTGACTATAAAAGAAGTTTTGTTCTGAATGAATGGTTTTTGCTTCACGTTTCCCGAGGTAAACATTCAATTATAATCTGTTTTAACCCAAAATGTAAAAAAAATTCAACTTAAAATAAATTATGAGATTATATGATCATTTAAAGGCATAAATAAAGCTTTTGAAGGCATAAGTGACTATAAAAGAAGTTTTCTTCTCAATGAATGGTGTTTGCATCACGTTTCTCGAGGTAAACATGCAATTATAATCTGTTTTAACCCAAAATGTAAAAAAATTCAACTTAAAATAAAATTATGAGATTATATGATCATTCAAAGGCATAAATAAAGCTTTTGAAGGCATAAGTGGCTATAAAAGAAGTTTTCTTCTCAATGAATGGTTTTTCCATCACGTTTCTCGAGGTAAACATTCAATTATAATCTGTTTTAAACAAAAACGTAAAAAGGTTCAACTTAAAATCAATTATGAGATTATATAACCATTTACAGCTAGTAATAAGGCTTTCGAGGGTATGGGTGACTATAAATGGAATTTTCTTATCAATGGATGGCTTTCGCCTCACGATTCTCAAGGTAAACAATCAATTATAATCTGTTGTAACCAAAAATGTAAAAACAATTCAACTTAAAATCAATTATGAGATTATATAACCATTTAAAGGGAGAAATAAAGCTTTTGAAGGCATAAGTGACTATAAAAGAAGTTTTCTTCTCGATGAATGGTTTTTGCTTCACGTTTCCCGACGTAAACATTCAATTATAATCTGTTTTAACCAAAAATGTAAAAAAAATTCAAGTTAAAATTAATTATAAGATTATATGATCATTTAAAGGCATAAATAAAGCTTTTGAAGGCATAAGTGACTATAAAAGAAGTTTTCTTCTCAATGAATGGTTTTTGCATCACGTTTCTCAAGGTAAACATGCAATTATAATCTGTTTTAACCCAAAATGTAAAAAAATTCAACTTAAAATAAATTATAAGATTATATAATCATTTAAAGGGAGAAATAAAGCTTTTGAAGGCATAAGTGACTATAAAAGAAGTTTTGTTCTGAATGAATGGTTTTTGCTTCACGTTTCCCGAGGTAAACATTCAATTATAATCTGTTTTAACCCAAAATGTAAAACAAATTCAACTTAAAATAAATTATGAGATTATATGATCATTTAAAGGCATAAATAAAGCTTTTGAAGGCATAAGTGACTATAAAAGAAGTTTTCTTCTCAATGAATGGTGTTTGCATCACGTTTCTCGAGGTAAACATGCAATTATAATCTGTTTTAACCCAAAATGTAAAAAAATTCAACGTAAAATAAATTATAAGATTATATAATCATTTAAAGGTAGAAATAAAGCTTTTAAAGGCATAAGTGACTATAAAAGAAGTTTTCTTCTCAATGAATGGTTTTTGCTTCACGTTTCTTAAGGTAAACATTCAATTATAATCTGTTTTAACCAAAAATATAAAAAAATTCAACTTAAAATCAATTATAAGATTATATGATCATTTAAAGGGATAAATTATGCTTTTGAAGGCATGAGTGACTATAAAAGAAGTTTTCTTCTCAATGAATGGTTTTTGCATCACGTTTCTTGAGGTAAACATTCAATTATAATCTGTTTTAACCCAAAATGTAAAAAAATTCAACTTAAAATAAATTATGAGATTATATCTTCATTTAAAGTGAGAAATAAAGTTTTTGATGGCATAAGTGACTATAAAAGAAGTTTTCTTCTCAATGAATGGTTTTTGCTTCACGTTTTTCAAGGTAAACATTGAATTATAATCTGTTTTTAAAAAAAATGTAAAACAATTCAACTTAAAATCAATTATGAGATTATATAACCATTTAGAGGGAGAAATAAAGCTTTTGAAGGCATACGTCACTATAAAAGAAATTTTCTTCTCGATGAATGGTTTTTGCTTCACGTTTCTCGAGGTAAACATTCAATTATAATCTGTTTTGACCAAAAATGTAAAAAAATTCAACTTAAAATCAATTATAAGATTATATGAGCATTTAAAGGGATAAATTATGCTTTTGAAGGTATAAGTGACTATAAAAGAAGTTTTCTTCTCAATGAATGGTTTTTGCATCACGTTTCTTGAGGTAAACATTCAATTATAATCTGTTTTAACCCAAAATGTAAAAAAATTCAACTTAAAATAAATTATGAGATTATATCTTCATTTAAAGTGAGAAATAAAGTTTTTGATGGCATAAGTGACTATAAAAGAAGTTTTCTTCTCAATGAATGGTTTTTGCTTCACGTTTTTCAAGGTAAACATTGAATTATAATCTGTTTTTAAAAAAAATGTAAAACAATTCAACTTAAAATCAATTATGAGATTATATAACCATTTAGAGGGAGAAATAAAGCTTTTGAAGGCATACGTCACTATAAAAGAAATTTTCTTCTCGATGAATGGTTTTTGCTTCACGTTTCTCGAGGTAAACATTCAATTATAATCTGTTTTGACCAAAAATGTAAAAAAATTCAACTTAAAATCAATTATAAGATTATATGAGCATTTAAAGGGATAAATTATGCTTTTGAAGGTATAAGTGACTATAAAAGAAGTTTTCTTCTCAATGAATGGTTTTTGCTTCACGTTTCCCGAGGTAAACATTTAATTATAATCTGTTTTAACCAAAAATGTAAAACAAATTCAACTTAAACTAAATTATGAGATTATATGATCATTTAAAGTCATAAATAAAGCTTTTGAAGGCATAAGTGACTATAAAAGAAGTTTTCTTCTCAATGAATGGTTTTTGCTTCACGTTTCCCAAGGTAAACACTAAATTATAATCTGTTTTAACCAAAAATGTAAAAAAAATTCAAGTTAAAATCAATTATGAGTTTATATAATCATTTAAAGGGAGAAATAAAGCTTTTGAAGGCATAAGTGACTATAAAAGAAGTTTTCTTCTCAATGAATGGTTTTTGCTTCACGTTTCCTAAGGTAAACATTAAATTATAATCTGTTTTAACCAAAAATGTAAAAAAAATTCAAGTTAAAATCAATTATGAGATTATATAATCATTTAAAGGGAGAAATAAAGCTTTTGAAGGCATAAGTGATTATAAAAGAAGTTTTCTTCTCAATGAATGGTTTTTGCTTCACGTTTCCTAAGGTAAACATTAAATTATAATCTGTTTTAACCAAAAATATAAAAACAATTCAACTTAAAATCAATTATGAGATTATATAATCATTTAAAGGGAGAAATAAAGCTTTTGAAGGCATAAGTGACTATAAAAGAAGTTTTCTTCTCAATGAATGGTTTTTGCTTCACGTTTCCTAATGTAAACATTAAATTATAATCTGTTTTAACCAAAAATATAAAAACAATTCAACTTAAATTCAATTATGAGATTATATAATCATTTAAAGGGAGAAATAAAGGTTTTGAAGGCATAATAACTATAAAAGAAGTTTTCTTTTCAATGAATGGTTTTTGCTTCACGTTTCTCGAGGTAAACATTCAATTATAATCTGTTTTAACCCAATATGTAAAAAAAATTCAACTTAAAATCAATTATGAGATTCTATAACCATTTAAAGGGAGAAATAAAGCTTTTGAAGGCATAAGTGACTATAAAAGAAGTTTTCTTCTCGATGAATGGTTTTTGCTTCAAGTTTCCCGAGGTAAACATTCAATTATAATCTGTTTTAACCAAAAATGTAAAAAAAATTCAACTTAAAATCAATTATGAGATTATATGATCCTTTAAAGGCATAAATAAAGCTTTTGAAGGCATAAGTGACTATAAAAGAAGTTTTCTTCTCAATGAACGATTTTTGCTTCACGTTTCCCAAGGTAAACACTAAATTATAATATGTTTTAACCAAAAATGTTAAAAAAATTCAACCTAAAATCAATTATGAGATTATATAATCATTTAACGGGAGAAATAAAGGTTTTGAAGGCATAAGTGGCTATAAAAGAAGTTTTCTTCTCAATGAATGGTTTTTGCTTCACGTTTCCTAAGGTAAACATTAAATTACAATATGTTTTAACCAAAAATATAAAAACAATTCAACTTAAAATCAATTATGAGATTATATAATCATTTAAATGGAGAAATAAAGGTTTTGAAGGCATAAGTGACTATAAAAGAAGTTTTCTTTTCAATGAATGGTTTTTGCTTCATGTTTCTCGAGGTAAACATTCAATTATAATCTGTTTTAACCAAATATGTAAAAAAAATTCAACTTAAAATCAATTATGAGATTATATAACCATTTAGAGGGAGAAATAAAGCTTTTGAAGGCATAAGTGACTATAAAAGAAGTTTTCTTCTCAATGAATGGTTTTTGCTTCACATTTCCCAAGGTAAACATTAAATTATAATCTGTTTTAACCAAAAATATAAAAACAATTCAACTTAAAATGAATTCTGAGATTATATAATCATTTAAATGGAGAAATAAAGGTTTTGAAGGCATAAGTGACTATAAAAGAAGTTTTCTTTTCAATGAATGGTTTTTGCTTCACGTTTCTCGAGGTAAACATTCAATTATAATCTGTTTTAACCAAATATGTAAAAAAAATTCAACTTAAAATCAATTATGAGATTATATAACCATTTAGAGGGAGAAATAAAGCTTTTGAAGGCATAAGTGACTATAAAAGAAGTTCTCTTCTCAATGAATGGTTTTTGCTTCACGTTTCCCAAGGTAAACATTAAATTATAATCTGTTTTAACCAAAAATATAAAAACAATTCAACTTAAAATCAATTCTGAGATTATATAATCATTTAAAGGGAGAAATAAAGGTTTTGAAGGCATAAGTGACTATAAAAGAAGTTTTCTTTTCAATGAATGGTTTTTGCTTCACGTTTCTCGAGGTAAACATTCAATTATAATCTGTTTTAACCTAATATGTAAAAAAAATTCAACTTAAAATCAATTATGAGATTATATAACCATTTAAAGGTAGAAACAAAGCTTTTGAAGGCATAACTGACCATAAAAGAAGTTTTCTTCTCAATGAATGGTTTTTGCTTCACGTTTCTCAAGGTAAACATTCAATTATAATCTGTTTTAACCAAAAATGTAAAAATAATTCAACTTAAAATCAATTATGAGATTATATGATCCCTTAAAGGCATAAATAAAGCTTTTGAAGGCATAAGTGACTATAAAAGAAGTTTTCTTCTCAATGAACGGTTTTTCCTTCACGTTTCCCAAGGTAAACATTCAATTATAATCTGTTTTGACCAAAAATGTAAAAAAAAAATTCAACTTAAAATAAATTATGAGATTATATAACCATTTAAAGCTAGTAATAAGGCTTTCGAGGGCATGAGTGACTATAAATGAAATTTTCTTATCAATGGATGGCTTTCGCCTCACGATTTTCAAGGTAAACAATCAATTATAATCTGTTTTAACCAAAAATGTAAAAAAAATTCATCTTAAAATCAATTATCAGATTATATAACCATTTAAAGGGAGAAATAAAGGTTTTGAAGGCATAAGTGACTATAAAAGAAGTTTTCTTTTCAATGAATGGTTTTTGCTTCACATTTCTCGAGGTAAACATTCAATTATAATCTGTTTTAACCAAATATGTAAAAAAAATTCAACTTAAAATCAATTATGAGATTATATAACCATTTAGAGGGAGAAATAAAGCTTTTGAAGGCATAAGTGACTATAAAAGAAGTTTTCTTCTCGATGAATGGTTCTTGCTTCACGTTTCCCGAGGTAAACACTAAATTATAATCTGTTTTAACCAAAAATGTAAAAAAAATTCAACCTAAAATCAGTTATGAGATTATATAATCATTTAAAGGGAGAAATAAAGCTTCTGAAGGCATAAGTGACTATAAAAGAAGTTTTCTTCTCAATGAATTGTTTTTGCTTCACGTTTCCTAATGTAAACATTAAATTATAATCTGTTTTAACCAAAAATATAAAAACAATTTAACTTAAAATCAATTATGAGATTATATAATCATTTAAAGGGAGAAATAAAGGTTTTGAAGGCATAATAACTATAAAAGAAGTTTTCTTTTCAATGAATGGTTTTTGCTTCACGTTTCTCGAGGTAAACATTCAATTATAATCTGTTTTAACCCAATATGTAAAAAAAATTCAACTTAAAATCAATTATGAGATTCTATAACCATTTAAAGGGAGAAATAAAGCTTTTGAAGGCATAAGTGACTATAAAAGAAGTTTTCTTCTCGATGAATGGTTTTTGCTTCAAGTTTCCCGAGGTAAACATTCAATTATAATCTGTTTTAACCAAAAATGTAAAAAAAATTCAACTTAAAATCAATTATGAGATTATATGATCCTTTAAAGGCATAAATAAAGCTTTTGAAGGCATAAGTGACTATAAAAGAAGTTTTCTTCTCAATGAACGATTTTTGCTTCACGTTTCCCAAGGTAAACACTAAATTATAATATGTTTTAACCAAAAATGTTAAAAAAATTCAACCTAAAATCAATTATGAGATTATATAATCATTTAACGGGAGAAATAAAGGTTTTGAAGGCATAAGTGGCTATAAAAGAAGTTTTCTTCTCAATGAATGGTTTTTGCTTCACGTTTCCTAAGGTAAACATTAAATTACAATATGTTTTAACCAAAAATATAAAAACAATTCAACTTAAAATCAATTATGAGATTATATAATCATTTAAATGGAGAAATAAAGGTTTTGAAGGCATAAGTGACTATAAAAGAAGTTTTCTTTTCAATGAATGGTTTTTGCTTCACGTTTCTCGAGGTAAACATTCAATTATAATCTGTTTTAACCAAATATGTAAAAAAAATTCAACTTAAAATCAATTATGAGATTATATAACCATTTAGAGGGAGAAATAAAGCTTTTGAAGGCATAAGTGACTATAAAAGAAGTTTTCTTCTCAATGAATGGTTTTTGCTTCACATTTCCCAAGGTAAACATTAAATTATAATCTGTTTTAACCAAAAATATAAAAACAATTCAACTTAAAATCAATTCTGAGATTATATAATCATTTAAAGGGAGAAATAAAGGTTTTGAAGGCATAAGTGACTATAAAAGAAGTTTTCTTTTCAATGAATGGTTTTTGCTTCACGTTTCTCGAGGTAAACATTCAATTATAATCTGTTTTAACCAAATATGTAAAAAAAATTCAATTTAAAATCAATTATGAGATTATATAACCATTTAAAGGGAGAAACAAAGCTTTTGAAGGCATAACTGACTATAAAAGAAGTTTTCTTCTCAATGAATGGTTTTTGCTTCACGTTTCTCAAGGTAAACATTCAATTATAATATGTTTTAACCAAAAATGTAAAAAAAATTCAACTTAAAATCAATTATGAGATTATATGATCCTTTAAAGGCATAAATAAAGCTTTTGAAGGCATAAGTGACTATAAAAGAAGTTTTCTTCTCAATGAACGGTTTTTCCTTCACGTTTCCCTAGGTAAACATTCAATTATAATCTGTTTTGACCAAAAATGTAAAAAAAAATTCAACTTAAAATAAATTATGAGATTATATAACCATTTAAAGCTAGTAATAAGGCTTTCGAGGGCATGAGTGACTATAAATGAAATTTTCTTATCAATGGATGGCTTTCGCCTCACGATTTTCAAGGTAAACAATCAATTATAATCTGTTTTAGCCAAAAATGTAAAAAAAATTCATCTTAAAATCAATTATCAGATTATATAACCATTTAAAGGGAGAAATAAAGGTTTTGAAGGCATAAGTGACTATAAAAGAAGTTTTCTTTTCAATGAATGGTTTTTGCATCACATTTCTCGAGGTAAACATTCAATTATAATCTGTTTTAACCAAATATGTAAAAAAAATTCAACTTAAAATCAATTATGAGATTATATAACCATTTAGAGGGAGAAATAAAGCTTTTGAAGGCATAAGTGACTATAAAAGAAGTTTTTTTCTCGATGAATGGTTCTTGCTTCACGTTTCTCGAGGTAAACACTAAATTATAATCTGTTTTAACCAAAAATGTAAAAAAAATTCAACCTAAAATCAATTATGAGATTATATAATCATTTAAAGGGAGAAATAAAGCTTCTGAAGGCATAAGTGACTATAAAAGAAGTTTTCTTCTCAATGAATTGTTTTTGCTTCACGTTTCCCAAGGTAAACATTAAATTATAATCTGTTTTAACCGAAAATATAAAAACAATTCAACTGAAAATCAATTCTGAGATTATATAATCATTTAAAGGGAGAAATAAAGGTTTTGAAGGCATAAGTGACTATAAAAGAAGTTTTCTTTTCAATGAATGGTTTTTGCTTCACGTTTCTCGAGGTAAACATTCAATTATAATCTGTTTTAACCAAATATGTAAAAAAAATTCAACTTAAAATGAATTATGAGATTATATAACCATTTAAAGGGAGAAACAAATCTTTTGAAGGCATAACTGACTATAAAAGAAGTTTTCTTCTCAATGAATGGTTTTTGCTTCACGTTTCTCAAGGTAAACATTCAATTATAATCTGTTTTAACCAAAAATGTAAAAAAAATTTAACTTAAAATCAATTATGAGATTATATGATCCTTTAAAGGCATAAATAAAGCTTTTGAAGGCATAAGTGACTATAAAAGAAGTTTTCTTCTCAATGAACGGTTTTTCCTTCACGTTTCCCAAGGTAAACATTCAATTATAATCTGTTTTGACCAAAAATGTAAAAAAAAATTCAACTTAAAATAAATTATGAGATTATATAACCATTTAAAGCTAGTAATAAGGCTTTCGAGGGCATGAGTGACTATAAATGGAATTTTCTTACCAATGGATGGCTTTCGCCTCACGATTTTGAAGGTAAACAATCAATTATAATCTGTTTTAACCAAAAATGTAAAAAAAAAATCATCTTAAAATCAATTATCAGATTATATAACCATTTAAAGGGAGAAATAAAGGTTTTGAAGGCATAAGTGACTATAAAAGAAGTTTTCTTTTCAATGAATGGTTTTTGCTTGACGTTTCTCGAGGTAAACATTCAATTATAATATGTTTTAACCAAATATGTAAAAAAAATTCAACTTAAAATCAATTATGAGATTATATAACCATTTAAAGGGAGAAATAAAGCTTTTGAAGGCATAAGTGACTATAAAAGAAGTTTTCTTCTCGATGAATGGTTCTTGCTTCACGTTTCCCGAGGTAAACACTAAATTATAATCTGTTTTAACCAAAAATGTAAAAAAAATTCAACCTAAAATCAATTATGAGATTATATAATCATTTAAAAGGAGAAATAAAGCTTCTGAAGGCATAAGTGACTATAAAAGAAGTTTTCTTCTCAATGAATGGTTTTTGCTTCACGTTTCCCAAGGTAAACATTAAATTATAATCTGTTTTAACCAAAAATATAAAAACAATTCAACTTAAAATCAATTCTGAGATTATATAATCATTTAAAGGGAGAAATAAAGGTTTTGAAGGCATAAGTGACTATAAAAGAAGTTTTCTTTTCAATGAATGGTTTTTGCTTCACGTTCCTCGAGGTAAACATTCAATTATAATCTGTTTTAACCAAATATGTAAAAAAAATTCTACTTAAAATCAATTATGAGATTATATAACCATTTAAAGGGAGAAACAAAGCTTTTGAAGGCATAACTAACTATAAAAGAAGTTTTCTTCTCAATGAATGGTTTTTACTTCACGTTTCTCAAGGTAAACATTCAATTATAATCTGTTTTAACCAAAAATGTAAAAAAAATTCAACTTAAAATCAATTATGAGATTATATGATCCTTTAAAGGCATAAATAAAGCTTTTGAAGGCATAAGTGACTATAAAAGAAGTTTTCTTCTCAATGAATGGTTTTTCCTTCACGTTTCCCAAGGTAAACATTCAATTATAATCTGTTTTGACCAAAAATGTAAAAAAAAATTCAACTTAAAATAAATTATGAGATTATATAATCATTTAAAGCTAGTAATAAGGCTTTCGAGGGCATGGGTGACTATAAATGGAACTTTCTTACCAATGAATGACTTTCGCCTCACGATTTTCAAGGTAAACAATCAATTATAATCTGTTTTAACCAAAAATGTAAAAAAAAAATCATCTTAAAATCAATTATCAGATTATATAACCATTTAAAGGGAGAAATAAAGGTTTTGAAGGCATAAGTGACTATAAAAGAAGTTTTCTTTTCAATGAGTTGTTTTTGCTTCACGTTTCTCGAGGTAAACATTCAATTATAATCTGTTTTAACCAAATATGTAAAAAAAATTCAACTTAAAATCAATTATGAGATTATATAACCATTTAAAGGGAGAAATAAAGCTTTTGAAGGCATAAGTGACTATAAAAGAAGTTTTCTTCTCGATGAATGGTTCTTGCTTCACGTTTCCCGAGGTAAACACTAAATTATAATCTGTTTTAACCAAAAATGTAAAAAAAATTCAACCTAAAATCAATTATGAGATTATATAATCATTTAAAGGGAGAAATAAAGCTTCTGAAGGCATAAGTGACTATAAAAGAAGTTTTCTTCTCAATGAATGGTTTTTGCTTCACGTTTCCCAAGGTAAACATTAAATTATAATCTGTTTTAACCAAAAATATAAAACAATTCAACTTAAAATCAATTCTGAGATTATATAATCATTTAAAGGGAAAAATAAAGGTTTTGAAGGCATAAGTGACTATAAAAGAAGTTTTCTTTTCAATGAATGGTTTTTGCTTCACGTTCCTCGAGGTAAACATTCAATTATAATCTGTTTTAACCAAATATGTAAAAAAAATTCTACTTAAAATCAATTATGAGATTATATAACCATTTAAAGGGAGAAACAAAGCTTTTGAAGGCATAACTGACTATAAAAGAAGTTTTCTTCTCAATGAATGGTTTTTGCTTCACGTTTCTCAAGGTAAACATTCAATTATAATCTGTTTTAACCAAAAATGTAAAAAAAATTCAACTTAAAATCAACTATGAGATTATATGATCCTTTAAAGGCATAAATAAAACTTTTGAAGGCATAAGTGACTATAAAAGAAGTTTTCTTCTCAATGAACGGTTTTTCCTTCACGTTTCCCAAGGTAAACATTCAATTATAATCTGTTTTGACCAAAAATGTAAAAAAAAAAATTCAACTTAAAATAAATTATGAGATTATATAACCATTTAAAGCTAGTAATAAGGCTTTCGAGGGCATGGGTGACTATAAATGGAATTTTCTTACCAATGGATGGCTTTCGCCTCACGATTTTCAAGGTAAACAATCAATTATAATCTGTTTTAGCCAAAAATGTAAAAAAAATTCATCTTAAAATCAATTATCAGATTATATAACCATTTAAAGGGAGAAATAAAGGTTTTGAAGGCATAAGTGACTATAAAAGAAGTTTTCTTTTCAATGAATGGTTTTTGCTTCACATTTCTCGAGGTAAACATTCAATTATAATCTGTTTTAACCAAATATGTAAAAAAAATTCAACTTAAAATCAATTATGAGATTATATAACCATTTAGAGGGAGAAATAAAGCTTTTGAAGGCATAAGTGACTATAAAAGAAGTTTTTTTCTCGATGAATGGTTCTTGCTTCACGTTTCTCGAGGTAAACACTAAATTATAATCTGTTTTAACCAAAAATGTAAAAAAAATTCAACCTAAAATCAATTATGAGATTATATAATCATTTAAAGGGAGAAATAAAGCTTCTGAAGGCATAAGTGACTATAAAAGAAGTTTTCTTCTCAATGAATTGTTTTTGCTTCACGTTTCCCAAGGTAAACATTAAATTATAATCTGTTTTAACCGAAAATATAAAAACAATTCAACTGAAAATCAATTCTGAGATTATATAATCATTTAAAGGGAGAAATAAAGGTTTTGAAGGCATAAGTGACTATAAAAGAAGTTTTCTTTTCAATGAATGGTTTTTGCTTCACGTTTCTCGAGGTAAACATTCAATTATAATCTGTTTTAACCAAATATGTAAAAAAAATTCAACTTAAAATGAATTATGAGATTATATAACCATTTAAAGGGAGAAACAAATCTTTTGAAGGCATAACTGACTATAAAAGAAGTTTTCTTCTCAATGAATGGTTTTTGCTTCACGTTTCTCAAGGTAAACATTCAATTATAATCTGTTTTAACCAAAAATGTAAAAAAAATTTAACTTAAAATCAATTATGAGATTATATGATCCTTTAAAGGCATAAATAAAGCTTTTGAAGGCATAAGTGACTATAAAAGAAGTTTTCTTCTCAATGAACGGTTTTTCCTTCACGTTTCCCAAGGTAAACATTCAATTATAATCTGTTTTGACCAAAAATGTAAAAAAAAATTCAACTTAAAATAAATTATGAGATTATATAACCATTTAAAGCTAGTAATAAGGCTTTCGAGGGCATGAGTGACTATAAATGGAATTTTCTTACCAATGGATGGCTTTCGCCTCACGATTTTGAAGGTAAACAATCAATTATAATCTGTTTTAACCAAAAATGTAAAAAAAAAATCATCTTAAAATCAATTATCAGATTATATAACCATTTAAAGGGAGAAATAAAGGTTTTGAAGGCATAAGTGACTATAAAAGAAGTTTTCTTTTCAATGAATGGTTTTTGCTTGACGTTTCTCGAGGTAAACATTCAATTATAATCTGTTTTAACCAAATATGTAAAAAAAATTCAACTTAAAATCAATTATGAGATTATATAACCATTTAAAGGGAGAAATAAAGCTTTTGAAGGCATAAGTGACTATAAAAGAAGTTTTCTTCTCGATGAATGGTTCTTGCTTCACGTTTCCCGAGGTAAACACTAAATTATAATCTGTTTTAACCAAAAATGTAAAAAAAATTCAACCTAAAATCAATTATGAGATTATATAATCATTTAAAAGGAGAAATAAAGCTTCTGAAGGCATAAGTGACTATAAAAGAAGTTTTCTTCTCAATGAATGGTTTTTGCTTCACGTTTCCCAAGGTAAACATTAAATTATAATCTGTTTTAACCAAAAATATAAAAACAATTCAACTTAAAATCAATTCTGAGATTATATAATCATTTAAAGGGAGAAATAAAGGTTTTGAAGGCATAAGTGACTATAAAAGAAGTTTTCTTTTCAATGAATGGTTTTTGCTTCACGTTCCTCGAGGTAAACATTCAATTATAATCTGTTTTAACCAAATATGTAAAAAAAATTCTACTTAAAATCAATTATGAGATTATATAACCATTTAAAGGGAGAAACAAAGCTTTTGAAGGCATAACTGACTATAAAAGAAGTTTTCTTCTCAATGAATGGTTTTTGCTTCACGTTTCTCAAGGTAAACATTCAATTATAATCTGTTTTAACCAAAAATGTAAAAAAAATTCAACTTAAAATCAATTATGAGATTATATGATCCTTTAAAGGCATAAATAAAGCTTTTGAAGGCATAAGTGACTATAAAAGAAGTTTTCTTCTCAATGAATGGTTTTTCCTTCACGTTTCCCAAGGTAAACATTCAATTATAATCTGTTTTGACCAAAAATGTAAAAAAAAATTCAACTTAAAATAAATTATGAGATTATATAATCATTTAAAGCTAGTAATAAGGCTTTCGAGGGCATGGGTGACTATAAATGGAACTTTCTTACCAATGAATGACTTTCGCCTCACGATTTTCAAGGTAAACAATCAATTATAATCTGTTTTAACCAAAAATGTAAAAAAAAAATCATCTTAAAATCAATTATCAGATTATATAACCATTTAAAGGGAGAAATAAAGGTTTTGAAGGCATAAGTGACTATAAAAGAAGTTTTCTTTTCAATGAGTTGTTTTTGCTTCACGTTTCTCGAGGTAAACATTCAATTATAATCTGTTTTAACCAAATATGTAAAAAAAATTCAACTTAAAATCAATTATGAGATTATATAACCATTTAAAGGGAGAAATAAAGCTTTTGAAGGCATAAGTGACTATAAAAGAAGTTTTCTTCTCGATGAATGGTTCTTGCTTCACGTTTCCCGAGGTAAACACTAAATTATAATCTGTTTTAACCAAAAATGTAAAAAAAATTCAACCTAAAATCAATTATGAGATTATATAATCATTTAAAGGGAGAAATAAAGCTTCTGAAGGCATAAGTGACTATAAAAGAAGTTTTCTTCTCAATGAATGGTTTTTGCTTCACGTTTCCCAAGGTAAACATTAAATTATAATCTGTTTTAACCAAAAATATAAAACAATTCAACTTAAAATCAATTCTGAGATTATATAATCATTTAAAGGGAGAAATAAAGGTTTTGAAGGCATAAGTGACTATAAAAGAAGTTTTCTTTTCAATGAATGGTTTTTGCTTCACGTTCCTCGAGGTAAACATTCAATTATAATCTGTTTTAACCAAATATGTAAAAAAAATTCTACTTAAAATCAATTATGAGATTATATAACCATTTAAAGGGAGAAACAAAGCTTTTGAAGGCATAACTGACTATAAAAGAAGTTTTCTTCTCAATGAATGGTTTTTGCTTCACGTTTCTCAAGGTAAACATTCAATTATAATCTGTTTTAACCAAAAATGTAAAAAAAATTCAACTTAAAATCAACTATGAGATTATATGATCCTTTAAAGGCATAAATAAAACTTTTGAAGGCATAAGTGACTATAAAAGAAGTTTTCTTCTCAATGAACGGTTTTTCCTTCACGTTTCCCAAGGTAAACATTCAATTATAATCTGTTTTGACCAAAAATGTAAAAAAAAAAATTCAACTTAAAATAAATTATGAGATTATATAACCATTTAAAGCTAGTAATAAGGCTTTCGAGGGCATGGGTGACTATAAATGGAATTTTCTTACCAATGGATGGCTTTCGCCTCACGATTTTCAAGGTAAACAATCAATTATAATCTGTTTTAACCAAAAATGTAAAAAAAAATCATCTTAAAATCAATTATCAGATTATATAACCATTTAAAGGGAGAAATAAAGGTTTTGAAGGCATAAGTGACTATAAAAGAAGTTTTCTTTTCAATGAATGGTTTTTGCTTCACGTTTCTCGAGGTAAACATTCAATTATAATCTGTTTTAACCAAATATGTAAAAAAAATTCAACTTAAAATCAATTATGAGATTATATAACCATTTAGAGGGAGAAATAAAGCTTTTGAAGGCATAAGTGACTATAAAATAAGTTTTCTTCTCGATGAATGGTTCTTGCTTCTCGTTTCCCGAGGTAAACACTAAATTATAATCTGTTTTAACCAAAAATGTAAAAAAAATTCAACATAAAATCAATTATGAGATTATATAATCATTTAAAGGGAGAAATAAAGCTTCTAAAAACATAAGTGACTATAAAAGAAGTTTTCTTCTCAATGAATGGTTTTTGCTTCACGTTTCCTAAGGTAAACATTAAATTATAATCTGTTTTAACTAAAAATATAAAAACAATTCAACTTAAAATCAATTCTGAGATTATATTATCATTTAAAGGGAAAAATAAAGGTTTTGAAGGCATAAGTGACTATAAAAGAAGTTTTCTTTTCAATGAATGGTTTTTGCTTCACGTTTCTCGAGGTAAACATTCAATTATAATCTGTTTTAACCAAATATGTAAAAAAAATTCAACTTAAAATCAATTATTAGATTATATAACCATTGAACGGGAGAAACAAAGCTTTTGAAGGCATAACTGACTATAAAAGAAGTTTTCTTCTCAATGAATGGTTTTTGCTTCACGTTTCTCAAGGTAAACATTCAATTATAATCTGTTTTAACCAAACATGTAAAAAAATTCAACTCAAAATAAATTATAAGATTATATAATCATTTAAAGGGAGAAATAAAGCTTTTGAAGGCATAAGTGACTATAAAAGAAGTTTTCTTCTCAATGAATGGTTTTTGTCTCACGTTTCCCGAGGTAAACATTTAATTATAATCTGTTTTAACCAAAAATGTAAAAACATTTAACTTAAAATCAATTATGAGATTATATGATCATTTAAAGGCATAAATAAAGCTTTTGAAGGTATAAGTGACTATAAAAGAAGTTTTCTTCTCAATGAATGGTTTTTGCCTCACCTTTCTGGAGGTAAACATGCAATTATAATCTGTTTTAACCAAAAATGTAAAAAAAATTCAACTTAAAATCAATTATGAGATTATATAATCATTTAAAGGGAGAAATAAAGTTTTTGAAGGCATAAGTGACTATAAAAGAAGTTTTCTTCTCAATGAATGGTTTTTGCTTTATGTTTTTCGAGGTAAACATTGAACTTTAAGATGTTTTAAAAAAAAATGTAAAACAATTCAACTTAAAATCAATTATGAGATTGTATAACCATTTAAAGGGAGAAATAAAGCTTTTGAAGGCATAAGTGATTATAAAAGAAGTTTTCTTCTCGATGAATGGTTTTTGCTTCACGTTTCTCGAGATAAACATTCAATTATAATCTGTTTTAACCAAAAATGTAAAAAAAATTGAACTTAAAATCAATTATGAGATTATATAATCGTTTCAAAGGAGAAATAAAGCTTTTGAAGGCATAAGTGACTATAAAAGAAGTTTTCTTCTCAATGAATGGTTTTTGCCTCACCTTTCTGGAGGTAAACATGTAATTATAATCTGTTTTAACCAAAAATGTAAAAAAAAATCAACTTCAAATCAATTATGAGATTATATCATCATTTAAAGGGAGAAATAAAGTTTTTGAAGGCATAAGTGACTATAAAAGAAGTTTTCTTCTCAATGAATGGTTTTTGCATCACGTTTATCGAGGTAAACATTCAATTATAATCTGTTTTAACCCAACATGTAAAAAAATTCAACTTAAAATAAATTATAAGATTATATAATCATTTAAAGGGAGAAATAAAGCTTTTGAAGGCATAAGTGACTATAAAAGAAGTTTTCTTCTCAATGAATGGTTTTTGCTTCACGTTTCTCGAGATAAACATTCAATTATAATCTGTTTTAACCAAAAATGTAAAAAAAATTCAACTTAAAATCAATTATGAGATTATATGATCATTTAAAGGAATAAATAAAGCTTTTGAAGCCATAAGTGACTATAAAAGAAGTTTTCTTCTCAATGAATGGTTTTTGCATCACGCTTCTCAAGGTAAACATGCAATTATAATCTGTTTTAACACAAAATGTAAAAACATTCAACTTAAAATCAATTATGAGATTGTATAACCATTTAAAGGGAGAAATAAAGCTTTTGAAGGCATAAGTGATTATAAAAGAAGTTTTCTTCTCGATGAATGGTTTTTGCTTCACGTTTCCCGAGGTAAACATTCAATTATAATCTATTTTAACCAAAAATGTAAAAAAAATTGAACTTAAAATCAATTATGAGATTATATAACCGTTTAAAGGGAGAAATAAAGCTTTTGAAGGCATAAGTGACTATAAAAGAAGTTTTCTTCTCGCTGAATGGTTTTTGCTTCACGTTTCCCGAGGTAAACATTCAATTATAATCTGTTTTAACCAAAAATGTAAAAAAAATTCAACTTAAAATAAATTATGAGATTATATGATCATTTAAAGGCATATATAAAGCTTTTGAAGGCATAAGTGACTATAAAAGAAGTTTTCTTCTCAATGAATGGTTTTTGCATCACGTTTATCAAAGTAAACATTCAATTATAATCTGTTTTAACCCAACATGTAAAAAAATTCAACTTAAAATAAATTATAAGATTATATAATCATTTAAAGGGAGAAATAAAGGTTTTGAAGGCATAAGTGACTATAAAAGAAGTTTTCTTCTCAATGAATGGTTTTTGCTTCACGTTTCTCGAGGTAAACATTCAATTATAATCTGTTTTAACCAAAAATGTAAAAAAAATTCAACTTAAAATCAATTATGAGATTATATGATCATTTAAAGGCATAAATAAAGCTTTTGAAGCCATAAGTGACTATAAAAGAAGTTTTCTTCTCAATGAATGGTTTTTGCATCACGCTTCTCAAGGTAAACATGCAATTATAATCTGTTTTAACACAAAATGTAAAAACATTCAACTTAAAATCAATTATGAGATTATATGATCATTTAAAGGCATAAATAAAGCTTTTGAAGGCATAAGTGACTATAAAAGAAGTTTTCTTCTCAATGAATGGTTTTTGCATCACGTTTCTCGAGGTAAACATTCAATTATAATCTGTTTTAACCCAAAATGTAAAAAAATTCAACTTAAAATAAATTATAAGATTATATAATGATTTAAAGGGAGAAATAAAGCTTTTGGAGGCATAAGTGACTATAAAATAAGTTTTCTTCTCGATGAATGGTTTTTGCTTCACGTTTTCGGAGGTAAACATGCAATTATAATCTGTTTTAACCCAAAATGTAAAAACATTCAACTTAAAATCAATTATGAGATTATATGATCATTTAAAGGCATAAATAAAGCTTTTGAAGGCATAAGTGACTATAAAAGAAGTTTTCTTCTCAATGAATGGTTTTTGCATCACGCTTCTCGAGGTAAACATGCAATTATAATCTGTTTTAACCCAAAATGTAAAAACATTCAACTTAAAATCAATTATGAGATTATATGATCATTTAAGGGCATAAATAAAGCTTTTGGAGGCATAAGTGACTATAAAATAAGTTTTCTTCTCGATGAATGCTTTTTGCTTCACGTTTGCCGAGGTAAACATTCAATTATAATCTGCTTTACACAAAAATATAAAAAAATTCAACTTAAAATCAATTATGAGATTATATAACCATTTACAGCTAGTAATAAGGCTTTTGAGGGCGTGAGTGACTATAAATGGAATTTTCTTATCAATGGATGGCTTTCGTCTCAGGATTCTTGAGCTAAACATTCAATTATAATCTGTTTTAACAAAAAAGGCAAAAAAATTCAACTTAAAATAAATTATGAGATTATATAATCATTTAGAGGAAGAAATAAAGCTTTTGAAGGCATAAGTGACTATAAAAGAAGTTTTCTTCTCAATGAATGGTTTTTGTTTCACGTTTTTCGAGGTAAACGTTCAATTATAATCCGTTTTAACCAAAAATGTAAAAAAAAATTCAACTTAAAATCAATTATGAGATTATATAACCATTTACAGCTAGTAATAAGGCTTGCGAGGGCATGAGTGACTATAAATGGAATTTGCTTATCAATGGATGGCTTTGCCTCACGATTCTCAAGCTAAACATTCAATTATAATATGTCTTAACCAACAATGTAAAAAAATTCAACTTAAAATAAATTATGAGATTATATAATCATTTAGAGGGAGAAATAAAGCTTTTGAAGGCACAAGTGACTATAAAAGAAGTTTTCTTCTCAATGAACGGTTTTTGCTTCACGTTTCCCAAGGTAAACACTAAATTATAATCTGTTTTAACCAAAAATGTAAAAAAAATTCAAGTTAAAATCAATTATGAGATTATATAATCATTTAAAGAGAGAAATAAAGCTTTTGAAGGCATAAGTGACTATAAAAGAAGTTTTCTTCTCAATGAATGGTTTTTGCTTCACGTTTCCTAAGGTAAACATTCAATTATAATCTGTTTTAACCAAAAATATAAAAACAATTCAACTTAAAATCAATTATGAGATTATATAATCATTTAAAGGGAGAATTAAAGCTTTTGAAGGCATAAGTGACTATAAAAGAAGTTTTCTTCTCAATGAATGGTTTTTGCTTCACGTTTCCTAATGTAAACATTAAATTATAATCTGTTTTAACCAAAAATATAAAAACAATTCAACTTAAAATCAATTATGAAATTATATAATCATTTAAAGGGAGAAATAAAGGTTTTGAAGGCATAATAACTATAAAAGAAGTTTTCTTTTCAATGAATGGTTTTTGCTTCACGTTTCTCGAGGTAAACATTCAATTATAATCTGTTTTAACCCAATATGTAAAAAAAATTCAACTTAAAATCAATTATGAGATTCTATAACCATTTAAAGGGAGAAATAAAGCTTTGAAGGCATAAGTGACTATAAAGAAGTTTTCTTCTCGATGAATGGTTTTTGCTTCAAGTTTCCCGAGGTAAACATTCAATTATAATCTGTTTTAACCAAAAATGTAAAAAAAATTCAACTTAAAATGAATTATGAGATTATATGATCATTTAAAGGCATAAATAAAGCTTTTGAAGGCATAAGTGACTATAAAAGAAGTTTTCTTCTCAATGAACGGTTTTTGCTTCACGTTTCCCAAGGTAAACACTAAATTATAATCTGTTTTAACAAAAAATGTTAAAAAAATTCAACCTAAAATCAATTATGAGATTATATAATCATTTAACGGGAGAAATAAAGGTTTTGAAGGCATAAGTGGCTATAAAAGAAGTTTTCTTCTCAATGAATGGTTTTTACTTCACGTTTCCTAAGGTAAACATTAAATTACAATCTGTTTTAACCAAAAATATAAAAACAATTCAACTTAAAATCAATTATGAGATTATATAATCATTTAAATGGAGAAATAAAGGTTTTGAAGGCATAAGTGACTATAAAAGAAGTTTATTTTTCAATGAATGGTTTTTGCTTCACGTTTCTCGAGGTAAAAATTCAATTATAATCTGTTTTAACCAAATATGTAAAAAAAAATTCAACTTAAAATTAATTATGAGATTATATAACCATTTAGAGGGAGAAATAAAGCTTTTGAAGGCATAAGTGACTATAAAAGAAGTTTTCTTCTCAATGAATGGTTTTTGCTTCACGTTTCCTAAGGTAAACATTAAATTATAATCTGTTTTAACCAAAAATATAAAGACAATTCAACTTAAAATCAATTCTGAGATTATATAATCATTTAAAGGGAGAAATAAAGGTTTTGAAGGCATAAGTGACTATAAAAGAAGTTTTCTTTTCAATGAATGGTTTTTGCTTCACGTTTCTCGAGGTAAACATTCAATTATAATCTGTTTTAACCAAATATGTAAAAAAAATTCAACTTAAAATCAATTATGAGATTATATAACCATTTAAAGGGAGAAACAAAGCTTTTGAAGGCATAACTAACTATAAAAGAAGTTTTCTTCTCAATGAATGGTTTTTGCTTCACGTTTCTCAAGGTAAACATTCAATTATAATCTGTTTTAACCAAAAATGTAAAAAAAATTCAACTTAAAATCAATTATGAGATTATATGATCCTTTAAAGGCATAAATAAAGCTTTTGAAGGCATAAGTGACTATAAAAGAAGTTTTCTTCTCAATGAACGGTTTTTCCTTCACGTTTCCCAAGGTAAACATTCAATTATAATCTGTTTTGACCAAAAATGTAAAAAAAAATTCAACTTAAAATAAATTATGAGATTATATAACCATTTAAAGCTAGTAATAAGGCTTTCGAGGGCATGAGTGACTATAAATGGAATTTTCTTACCAATGGATGGCTTTCGCCTCACGATTTTCAAGGTAAACAATCAATTATAATCTGTTTTAACCAAAAATGTAAAAAAAAAACCATCTTAAAATCAATTATCAGATTATATAACCATTTAAAGGGAGAAATAAAGGTTTTGAAGGCATAAGTGACTATAAAAGAAGTTTTCTTTTCAATGAATGGTTTTTGCTTCACGTTTCTCGAGGTAAACATTCAATTATAATCTGTTTTAACCAAATATGTAAAAAAAATTCAAATTAAAATCAATTATGAGATTATATAACCATTTAGAGGGAGAAATAAAGCTTTTGAAGGCATAAGTGACTATAAAAGAAGTTTTCTTCTCGATGAATGGTTCTTGCTTCACGTTTCCCGAGGTAAACACTAAATTATAATCTGTTTTAACAAAAAATGTAAAAAAAATTCAACCTAAAATCAATTATGAGATTATATAATCATTTAAAGGGAGAAATAAAGCTTCTGAAGGCATAAGTGACTATAAAAGATGTTTTCTTCTCAATGAATGGTTTTTGTCTCACGTTTCTCGAGGTAAACATTTAATTATAACCTGTTTTAACCAAAAATGTAAAAACATTTAACTTAAAATCAATTATGAGATTATATGATCATTTAAAGGCATAAATAAAGCTTTTGAAGGTATAAGTGACTATAAAAGAAGTTTTCTTCTCAATGAATGGTTTTTGCCTCACCTTTCTGGAGGTAAACATGCAATTATAATCTGTTTTAACCAAAAATGTAAAAAAAATTCAACTTAAAATCAATTATGAGATTATATAATCATTTAAAGGGAGAAATAAAGTTTTTGAAGGCATAAGTGACTATAAAAGAAGTTTTCTTCTCAATGAATGGTTTTTGCTTCATGTTTTTCGAGGTAAACATTGAACTATAAGATGTTTTAAAAAAAACTGTAAAACAATTCAACTTAAAATCAATTATGAGATTGTATAACCATTTAAAGGGAGAAATAAAGCTTTTGAAGGCATAAGTGATTATAAAAGAAGTTTTCTTCTCGATGAATGGTTTTTGCTTCACGTTTCCCGAGGTAAACATTCAATTATAATCTGTTTTAACCAAAAATGTAAAAAAAATTGAACTTAAAATCAATTATGAGATTATATAACCGTTTCAAAGGAGAAATAAAGCTTTTGAAGGCATAAGTGACTATAAAAGAAGTTTTCTTCTCGCTGAATGGTTTTTGTTTCACGTTTCCCGAGGTAAACATTCAATTATAATCTGTTTTAACCAAAAATGTAAAAAAAATTTCAACTTAAAATAAATTATGAGATTATATGATCATTTAAAGGCATATATAAAGCTTTTGAAGGCATAAGTGACTATAAAAGAAGTTTTCTTCTCAATGAATGGTTTTTGCATCACGTTTCTCAAGGTAAACATTCAATTATAATCTGTTTTAACCCAACATGTAAAAAAATTCAACTTAAAATAAATTATAAGATTATATAATCATTTAAAGGGAGAAATAAAGCTTTTGAAGGCATAAGTGACTATAAAAGAAGTTTTCTTCTCAATGAATGGTTTTTGCTTCACGTTTCTCGAGGTAAACATTCAATTATAATCTGTTTTAACCAAAAATGTAAAAAAAATTCAACTTAAAATCAATTATGAGATTATATGATCATTTAAAGGCATAAATAAAGCTTTTGAAGGCATAAGTGACTATAAAAGAAGTTTTCTTCTCAATGAATGGTTTTTGCATCACGCTTCTCAAGGTAAACATGCAATTATAATCTGTTTTAACACAAAATGTAAAAACATTCAACTTAAAATCAATTATGAGATTATATGATCATTTAAAGGCATAAATAAAGCTTTTGAAGGCATAAGTGACTATAAAAGAAGTTTTCTTCTCAATGAATGGTTTTTGCATCACGTTTCTCGAGGTAAACATTCAATTATAATCTGTTTTAACCCAAAATGTAAAAAAATTCAACTTAAAATAAATTATAAGATTATATAATGATTTAAAGGGAGAAATAAAGCTTTTGGAGGCATAAGTGACTATAAAATAAGTTTTTTTCTCGATGAATGGTTTTTGCTTCACGTTTTCGGAGGTAAACATGCAATTATAATCCGTTTTAACCCAAAATGTAAAAACATTCAACTTAAAATCAATTATGAGATTATATGATCATTTAAAGGCATAAATAAAGCTTTTGGAGGCATAAGTGACTATAAAAGAAGTTTTCTTCTCAATGAATGGTTTTTGCATCACGTTTCTCGAGGTAAACATTCAATTATAATCTGTTTTAACCCAAAATGTAAAAAAATTCAACTTAAAATAAATTATAAGATTATATAATGATTTAAAGGGAGAAATAAAGCTTTTGGAGGCATAAGTGACTATAAAATAAGTTTTCTTCTCAATGAATGGTTTTTGCATCACGCTTCTCAAGGTAAACATGCAATTATAATCTGTTTTAACACAAAATGTAAAAACATTCAACTTAAAATCAATTATGAGATTATATGATCATTTAAAGGCATAAATAAAGCTTTTGAAGGCATAAGTGACTATAAAAGAAGTTTTCTTCTCAATGAATGGTTTTTGCATCACGTTTCTCGAGGTAAACATTCAATTATAATCTATTTTAACCCAAAATGTAAAAAAATTCAACTTAAAATAAATTATAAGATTATATAATGATTTAAAGGGAGAAATAAAGCTTTTGGAGGCATAAGTGACTATAAAATAAGTTTTTTTCTCGATGAATGGTTTTTGCTTCACGTTTTCGGAGGTAAACATGCAATTATAATCCGTTTTAACCCAAAATGTAAAAACATTCAACTTAAAATCAATTATGAGATTATATGATCATTTAAAGGCATAAATAAAACTTTTGAAGGCATAAGTGACTATAAAAGAAGTTTTCTTCTCAATGAATGGTTTTTGCATCACGCTTCTCGAGGTAAATATGCAATTATAATCTGTTTTAACCCAAAATGTAAAAACATTCAACTTAAAATCAATTATGAGATTATATGATCATTTAAAGGCATAAATAAAGCTTTTGGAGGCATAAGTGACTATAAAATAAGTTTTCTTCTCGATGAATGCTTTTTGCTTCACGTTTGCCGAGGTAAACATTCAATTATAATCTGCTTTACACAAAAATGTAAAAAAATTCAACTTAAAATCAATTATGAGATTATATAACCATTTACAGCTAGTAATAAGGCTTTTGAGGGCGTGAGTGACTATAAATGGAATATTCTTATCAATGGATGGCTTTCGTCTCACGATTCTTGAGCTAAACATTCAATTATAATCTGTTTTAACCAAAAATGTAAAAAAATTCAACTTAAAATCAATTATGAGATTATATAACCATTTAAAGGGAGAAAAAAAGCTTTTGAAGGCATGTGTGACTATAAAAGAAGTTTTCTTCTCAATGAATGGTTTTTGCTTCACGTTTCCTGAGCTAAACATTCAATTATAATCTGTTTTAACAAAAAATATGAAAAAAGTCAACTTAAAATCGATGATGAGATTCTATAACCATTTAAAGCGAGTAATAAGGCTTTCGAGGGCGTGAGTGACTATAAATGGAATTTTCTTACAAATGGATGGCTTTTGCTTCACGATTCTCGAGGTAAACATTCAATTATAATCTGTTTTAATCGAAAATGTAAAAAAATTCAACATAAAATCAATTATGAGATTATAAAATATTTTAAAGCGAGTAATAAGGCTTTCGAGGGAATGAGTGACTATAAATGAAATTTTCTTACCAATGGATGGCTTTTGCTTCACGTTTCTTGAGGTAAACATTCAATTATAATAAGTTTTAACCAAAAATTTAAAAAATTCAACATAAAATCATTTATGAGATTATAAAACAATTTAAAGGGAGAAATAAAGCTTTTGAAGGCATGAGTGACTATAAAAGAAGTTTTCTTACCAATGGATGGCTTTTGCTGCACGTTTCTTGAGGTAAACATTTAATTGTAATCAGTTTTAACCAAAAATTTAAAAAATTAAACATAAAATCATTTATGAGATTATAAAACAATTTAAAAGGGAGAAATAAAGCTTTGGAAGGCATGAGTAACTATAAAAAAAGTTTTCTTCTCAATGAATGGTTTTTGCTTCACGTTTCCCGAGGTAAACATTCAATTATAATTTGTTTTAACAAAAAATATGAAAAAATTCAACTTAAAATCAATGATGAGATTATATAACCATTTAAAGCGAGTAATAAGGCATTCGAGGGCGTGAGTGACTATAAATGGAATTTTCTTACCAATGGATGGCGTTCACTTCACGAATACCAAGGTAAACATTCAATTATAATCTGTTTTAATTAAAAATATAAAAAAATTTAACTTAAAATCAATTGTGAGATTATAAAACTATTTAAAGCGAGTAATAGGGCTTTCGAGGGCATGAGTGACTATAAATGGAATTTTCTTACCAATGGATGGCTTTCGCTTCAAGATTCTCGAGGTAAACATTCAATTATAATCTGTTTTAGCCAAGAATATTAAAAAATTTAACTTAAAATCAATTATGAGTGACTATAAATGGAAGTTTCTTACAAATGGATGGCTTTCGCTTCACAATTCTCAAGGTAAACATTCAATTAGAATATGTTTTAACCAAAAATGTAAAAAAATTCAACAAAATCAATTATGAGATTATAAAACCTTTTAAAGCGAGTATTAAGGCTTTCGAGAGCATGAGTGACTATAAATGAAATTTTCTTACCAATGGATGGCTTTTGCTTCATGTTTCTTGAGGAAAACATTCAATTATAATCAGTTTTTACCAAAAATTTAAAAGATTCAACATAAAATCATTTATGAGATTATAAAACAATTTAAAAAGGAGAAATAAAGGTTTGGAAGCCATGAGTGACTATAAAAGAAGTTTTCTTCTCAATGAATGGTTTTTGCTTCACGTTTCCTGTGGTAAACTTTCAATTATAAGTTGTTTTAACAAAAAATGTGAAAAAATTCAACAAAATCAATTATGAGATTATATAACCATTTAAAGCGAAAAATAAGGCATTCGAGGGCGTGAGTGACTGTAAATGGAATTTTCTTACCAATGGATGGCATTCACTTCACGAATATTAAGGTAAATATTCAATTATAATCTGTTTTAATCAAAAATGTAAAAAAAAAATCAACTTAAAATCAATCATGAGATTATAAAACTATTTAAAGTGAGTAATACGGCTTTCGAGGGCATGAGTGACTATAAATGAAATTTTCTTACCAATGGATGGATTTCGCTTCAAGATTCTCGAGGTAAACATTCAATTATAATCCGTTTAAGCCAAAAATGTTAAAAAATTCAACTTAAAATGAATTATGAGATTATTAAACCATTTAAAGCGAGTAATAAGGCTTTCGAGGGCATGAATGACTATAAACGAAAGTTTCTTACAAATTGATGGCTTTCGCTTCATGATTCTCGAGGTGAACATTTAATTCTAATCTGCTTTAACTAAAAATGTAAAAAAATTCAACAAAATCAATTATGAGATTATAATACCTTTTAAAGCGAGTATTAACGCTTTCGAGGGCATGAGTGACTATAAATGAAATTTTCTTACCAATAGATGGCTTTTGCTTCACGTTTCTTAAGGTAAACATTCAATTATAATCAGTTTTAACCAAAAATTTCAAAAATTCAACATAAAATCAATTATGAGATTATAAAACAATTTAAAGGGAGAAATAAAGATTTTAAAGGCATGAGTGACTATAAAATAAGTTTTCTTACCAATAGATGGCTTTTGCTACACGTTTCTTGAGGTAAACATTTAATTGTAATCAGTTTTAAGCAAAAATTTAAAAAATTAAACATAAAATCATTTATGAGATTATAAAACAATTTAAAAGGGAGAAATAAAGCTTTGAAAGGCATGAGTAACTATAAAAGAAGTTTTCTTCTCAATGAATGGTTTTTACTTCACGTTTCCCGAGGTAAACATTTAATTATAATTTGTTTTAACAAAAAATGTGAAAAGATTCAACTAAAAATCAATGATGAGATTATATAACCATTTAAAGCAAGTAATATGGCATTCGAGGGCGTGAGTGACTATAAATGGAATTTTCTTACCAATGGATGGCGTTCACTTCACGAATATCAAGGTAAACATTCAATTATAATTTGTTTTAATCAAAAATGTAAAAAAACTTCAACTTAAAATCAATTATGAGATTATAAAACTATTGAAAGCAAGTAATAAGGCTTTCGAGGGCATGAGTGACTATAAATGGAATTTTTTTACCAATGGATGGCTTTCGCTTCAAGATTCTCAAGGTAAACATTCAATTATAATCTGTTTTAGCCAAAAAAATTAAAAAATTCAACTTAAAATCAATTATGAGATTATAAAATCATTTAAACCAAGTAATAAGGCTTTCGACGGCATGAGTGACTATAAATGGAAGTTTCTTACAAATGGATGGCTTTCGCTTCACAATTCTCGAGGTAAACATTCAATTATAATCTGTTTTAATCAAAAATGTAAAAAAATTCAATAAAATCAATTATGAGATTATAAAACCTTTTAAAGCGAGTATTAAGGCTTTCGAGGGCATGAGTGACTATAAATGAAATTTTCTTACCAATGGATGGCTTTTGCTTCACGTTTCTTGAGGAAAACTTTCAATTATAATCAGTTTTTACCAAAAATTTAAAGCATTCAACATAAAATCATTTATGAGATTATAAAACAATTTAAAAAGGAGAAATAAAGCTTTGGAAAGCATGACTGACTATAAAAGAAGTTTTCTTCTCAGTGAACGGTTTTTGCTTCACGTTTCTCGAGGTAAACATTCAATTATAATTTGTTTTAACAAAAAATGTGAAAAAATTTAACTTAAAATCAATGATGAGATTATATAACCATTTAAAGCGAGTAATAAGGCATTCGAGGGCGTGAGTGACTACAAATGGAATTTTCTTACCAATGGATGGCGTTCACTTCACGAATATCAAGGTAAACATTCAATTATAATCCGTTTTAATCAAAAATGTAAAAAAATTCAACTTAAAATCAATTATGAGATTATAAAACTATTTAAAGCGAGTAATAATGCTTTCGAGGGCATGAGTGACTATAAATGGAATTTTCTTACCAATAGATGGCTTTCGCTTCAAGATTCTCGAGGTAAACATTCAATTATAATCTGTTTTAGCCAAGAATATTAAAAAATTTAACTTAAAATCAATTATGAGATTATAAAATCATTTAAAGCGAGTAATAAGGCTTTCGAGGGCATGAGTGACTATAAATGGAATTTTCTTACCAATGGATGGCGTTCACTTCACGAATATCAAGGTAAACATTCAATTATAATCTGTTTTAATCAAAAATGTAAAAAAATTTAACTTAAAATCAATTATGAGATTATAAAACTATTTAAAGCGAGCACTAAGGCTTTCAAGGGCATGAGTGACTATAAATGGAATTTTCTTACCAATGGATGGATTTCGCTTCAAGATTCTCGAGGTAAACATTCAATTATAATCTGTTTAAGCCAAAAATGTTAAAAAATTCAACTTTAAATGAATTATGATATTATTAAACCATTGAAAGCGAGAAATAAGGCTTTCGAGGGCATGAGTGACTATAAACGAAAGTTTATTACAAATGGATGGCTTTCGCTTCATGATTCTTGAGGTAAACATTCAATTCTAATATGCTTTAACCAAAAATGTAAAAAAATTTAACAAAATCAATTATGAGATTATAATACCTTTTAAAGCGAGTATTAAGGGTTTCGAGGGCATGAGTCACTATAAATGAAATTTTCTTACCAATAGATGGCTTTTGCTTCACGTTTCTTAAGGTAAACATTCAATTATAATCAGTTTTAACCAAAAATTTAAAAAATTCAACATAAAATCATTTATGAGATTATAAAACAATTTAAATGGAGAAATAAAGCTTTTGAAGGCATCAGTTACTATAAAAGAAGTTTTCTTACCAATGGATGGCTTTTGCTACTCGTTTCTTGAGGTAAACATTTAATTGTAATCAGTTTTAACCAAAAATTTAAAAAATTAAACATAAAATCATTTATGTGATTATAAAAGAATTTAAAAGGGAGAAATAAAGCTTTGGAAGGCATAAGTAACTATAAAAGAAGTTTTCTTCTCAATGAATGGTTTTTGCTTCACGTTTCCCGATGTAAACATTCAATTATAATTTGTTTTAACAAAAAATGTGAAAAAATTCAACTTAAAATCAATGATGAGATTATATAACCATTTAAAGCGAGTAATAAGGCATTCGAGGGCGTGAGTGACTATAAATGGAATTTTCTTACCAATGGATGGCGTTCACTTCACGAATATCAAGGTAAACATTCAATCATAATCTGTTTTAATAAAAAATGTAAAAAAAATTTAACTTAAAATCAATTATGAGATTATAAAACTATTTAAAGCGAGTAATAAGGCTTTCGAGGGCATGAGCGACTATATAAGGAATTTTCTTACCAATGGATGGATTTCGCTTCAAGATTCTCGAGGTAAACATTCAATTATAATCTGTTTAAGCCAAAAATGTTAAAAAATTCAAATTAAAATCAATTATGAGATTATAAAATCATTTATGAGATTATAAAACAATTTGAAAGGGAGAAATAAAGCTTTTGAAGGCATGAGTGACTATAAAAGAAGTTTTCTTCTCAATGAATGGTTTTTGCTTCATGTTTCCCGATCTAAACATTAAATTATATTCTGTTTTAACCAAAAATATGAAAAAATTCAACTTAAAATCAATGATGAGATTCTATAACCATTTAAAGCGAGTAATAAGGCTTTCGAGGGCGTGAGTGACTGTAAATGGAATTTTCTTACAAATGGATGGCTTTTGCTTCACGATTCTCGAGGTAAACATTCAATTATAATCTGTTTTAACCAAAAATGTAAAAAACTTCAACGTAAAATCAATTATGAGATTATAAAACTTTTTAAAGCGAGTAATAAGGCTTTCGAGGGCATGACTGACTATAAATGAAATTTTCGTACCAATGGATGGCTTTCGCTTCAAGATTTTTGAGGTAAACATTCAATTATAATCTGTTTTAACCAAAAATGTAAAAAAATTCATTTTAAAATCAATTATGAGATTATAAAACCATTTAAAGCGAGTAATAAGGCTTTTAAGGGCATGAGTGACTATAAATGGAATTCTCTTACAAATAGATGGCTTTTGCTTCACGATTCTCGAGGTAAACATTCAATTATAATCTGTTTTAACCAAAAATGTAAAAAAATTCAACTTAAAATAAATTATGAGATTATATAATCATTTAAAGGGAGAAATAAAGCTTTTGAAGGCATAAGTGACTATGAAGGAAGTTTTCCTTTCAATGAATAGTTTTTGCTTCACGTTTCCTGAGGTAAATATTCAATTATAATCTGTTTCAACCAAAATTGTGAAAAAAAAAATTTAACTTAAAATCAATTATGAGATTATATAACGATTTAAAGGGAGAAACAAAGCTTTTGAAGGCATGTGTGACTCTAAAAGAAGTTTTCTTCTCAATGAATTGTTTTTGCTTCATGTTTCTCGAGGTAAACATTCAATTATAATCTGTTTTAACTAAAAATGTGAAAAAATTCAACTTAAAATCAATCATGAGATTATATAACCATTTAAAGCGAGTAATAAGGCTTTCGAGGGCGTGAGTGACTATAAATGGAATTTTCTTACAAATGGATGGCTTTTGCTTCACGATTCTCGAGGTAAACATTCTATTATAATCTATTTTAACCAAAAATGTAAAAATATTCAACATAAAATCAATTATGAGATTATAAAACATTTTAAAGCGACTAATAAGGCTTTCGAGGGCATTAGTGATTACAAAGGAAATTTTCTTACCAATGGATGGCTTTCGCTTCATGTTTCTTGAGGTAAACATTCAATTATAATCAGTTTTAACCAAAAATTTAAAAAAATTCAACTTAAAATCAATTGTGAGAATATAAAACTATTTAAAGCGAGCAATAAGGCTTTCGAGGGCATGAGGGACTATAAATGGAATTTCTTACCAATGGATGGATTTTGCTTCAAGATTCTTGAGGTAAACATTCAATTATAATCTGTTTAAGCCAAAAATATTAAAAAATTCAACTTAAAATCAATTATGAGGTTATCAAATCATTTAAAGCGAGTAATAAGGCTTTCGAGGGCATGAGTGACTATAAATGAAATTTTCTTACCAATGGATGGCTTTCGCTTCAAGATTCTCGAGGTAAACATTCAATTATAATCTGTTTTAGCCAAAAATATTAAAAAATTCAACTTAAAATCAATTATGAGATTATAAAATCATTTAAAGCGAGTAATAAGGCTTTCGAGGGCATGAGTGACTATAAATGGAATTTTCTTACCAATGGATGGCTTTCGCTTCAAGATTCTCGAGGTAAACATTCAATTATAATCTGTTTTAGCCAAAAATATTAAAAAATTTAACTTAAAATCAATTATGAGATTATAAAATCATTTAAAGCGAGTAAAATGGCTTTCGAGGGCATGAGTGACTATAAGTGGAAGTTTCTTACAAATGGATGGCTTTTGCTTCACAATTCTAGAGGTAAACATTCAATTATAATTTGTTTTAACCAAAAATGTAAAAAAATTCAACAAAATCAATTATGAGATTATAAAACTTTTTAAAGCGAGTATTAAGGCTTTTCGAGGGCATGAGTTACTATCAATGAAATTTTCTTACCAATGGATGGCTTTTGCTTCACGTTTCTTGAGGAAAACATTCAATTATAATCAGTTTTTACCAAAAATTTAAAAAAGTGAACATAAAATCATTTATGATATTATAAAACAATTTAAAGGGAGAAATAAAGCTTTTGAAGGTATGAGTGACTATAAAAGAAGTTTTCTTACCAATGGATGGCTTTCGCTTCACGTTTCTTGAGGTAAACATTTAATTATAATCAGTTTTAACCAAAAATTTAAAAAATTGAACATAAAATCATTTATGAGATTATAAAACAATTTAAAAGGGGGAAATAAAGCTTTTGAAGGCGTGAGTGACTATAAAAGAAGTTTTCTTTTCAATAAATGGTTTTAGCTTCACGTTTCCCGAGCTAAACAATCAATTATAATCTGTTTTAACCAAAAATGTGAAAAAATTCAACTTAAAATCAATGATGAGATTCTATAACCATTTAAAGCGAGTAATAAGGCTTTCGAGGGCGTGAGTGACTATAAATGGAATTTTCTTACAAATGGATGGCTTTTGCTTCACGATTCTCGGGGTAAATATTCAATTATAATCTGTTTTAACCAAAAAAGTAAAAAAATTCAACCTAAAATCAATTATGAGATTATAAAACATTTTAAAGTGGGTAATAAGGCTTTCGAGGGCATGAGTGACTATAAATGAAATTTTCTTACCAATGGATGGCTTTCGCTTCACATTTCTTGAGGTAAACATTCAATTATAATCAATTTTAACCAAAAATTTAAAAAACTCAACATAAAATCATTTATGAGATTATAAAACAATTTAAAGGGAAAAATAAAGCTTTTGAAAACATGAGTGACTATAAAAGAAGTTTTCTTCTCAATGAATGGTTTTTGGTTCACGTTTCCCGAGGTAAACATTCAGTTATAATCTGTTTTAATCAAAAATATAAAAAAATTCAACTTAAAATCAATGATGAGATTATATAACCATTTAAACTGAGTAATAAGGCTTTCGAGGGCATGAGTGACTATAAATGGAATTTTCTTACCAATGGATGGCTTTCACTTCAAGATTTTTGAGGTAAACATTCAATTACAATCTGTTTTAACCAAAAATGTAAAAAAATTCATTTTAAAATCAATTAGGAGATTATAAAACCATTTAAAGCGAGTAATAAGGCTTTCAAGGGCATGAGTGGCTATAAATAGAATTTTCTTACAAATAGATCGCTTTTGCTTCACGATTCTTGAGGTAAACATTCAATTATAATCTGTTTTAACCAAAAATGTAAAAAAATTCAACTTAAAATAAATTGTGAGATTATATAATCGTTTAAAGGGAGAAATAAAACTTTTGAATGCATAAGTGACTATAAAGGAAGTTTTCTTCTCAATGAATGGTTTTTGCTTCACATTTCTTGAGGTAAATATTCAATTATGATATGTTTTAACCAAAAATGTAAAAAAAAAAATTCAACTTAAAATCAATTATGAGATTATATAACCATTTAAAGGGAGAAACAAAGCTTTTGAAAGCATGTGTGACTATAAAAGAAGTTTTCTTCTCAATGAATTATTTTTGCTTCACGTTTCCCAAGGTAAACATTCAATTATAATCTGTTTTATCCAAAAACGTGAAAAAATTCAACTTAAAATCAATGATGAGATTATATAACCATTTAAAGCGAGTAATAAGGCTTTCGAGGGCGTGAGTGACTACAAATGGAATTTTCTTACAAATGGATGGCTTTGGCTTCACGATTCTCAAGGTAAACATTCAATTATAATCTGTTTTAACCAAAAATGTAAAAAAATTCTGCATAAAATCAATTATGAGATTATAAAACATTTTAAAGTGAGTAATAAGGCTTTCGAGGGCATGAGTGACTATAAATGAAATTTTCCTACCAATAGATGGCTTTCACTTCAGTTTCTTAAGGTAAACATTCAATTATAATCAGTTTTAACCAAAAATTTAAAAAATTCAACATAAAATCATTTATGAGATTATAAAACAATTTAAAGGGAAAAATAAAGCTTTTGAAGGCATGAGTGACTATAAAAGAAGTTTTTTTCTCAATGAATGGTTTTTGCTTCACGTTTCTCGAGGTAAACATTCAATTATAATCTGTTTTAACCAAAAATGTAAAAAATTTAACTTAAAATCAATGATGAGATTATATAACCATTTAAAGCGAGTAATAAGGCTTTCGAGGGCATGAGTGACTATAAATGGAATTTTCTTACCAATGGATCGCTTTCGCTTCAAGATTTTTGAGGTAAACATTCAATTATAATCTGTTTTAACCAAAACGTAAAAAAATTCATTTTAAAATCAATTATGAGATTATAAAACCATTTAAAGCGAGTAATAAGGCTTTCAAGGGCATGAGTGACTATAATTGGAATTTTCTTACAAATAGATGGCTTTCGCTTCACGATTCTTGAGGTAAACATTCAATTATAATCTGTTTTAGCCAAAATGTAAAAAACTTCAACTTAAAATAAATTATGAGATTATATAACCATTTAAAGGGAAAAATAAAGCTTTTGAAGGCATAAGTGACTATAAAGGAAGTTTTTTTCTCAATGAATGGTTTTTGCTTCACGTTTCCTGAGGTAAACATTCAATTATAATATGTTTTAACCAAAAATGTAAAAAAAAATTCAACTTAAAATCAATTATGAGATTATATAACCATTTAAAGGGAGAAACAAAGCTTTTAAAGGCATGAGTGACTATAAAAGAAGTTTTCTTCCCAATGAATGGTTTTTGCTTCACATTTCCCAAGATAAACGTTCAATTATAATCTGTTTTAACCAAAAATGTAAAAAAAAAATTCAACTTAAAATCAATTATGAGATTATATAACCATTTAAAGGGAGAAACAAAGCTTTTGAAGGCATGAGTGACTATAAAAGAAGTTTTCTTCTCAATGAATGGTTTTTGCTTCACGTTTCCCAAGATAAACATTCAATTATAATCTGTTTTAGACAAAAATGTAAAACAATTCAACTTAAAATCAATTATGAGATTATATAACCATTTAAAAAGAGAAACAAAGCTTTTGAAGGCATGAATGACTATAAAAGAAGTTTTCTTCTCAATGAATGGTTTTTGCTTAACGTTTCCCGAGGTAAACATTCAATTATAGTCTGTTTTAGACAAAAATGTAAAAAAATTCAACTTAAAATCAATTATGAGATTATATAACCATTTAAAGCTAGTAATAAGGCTTTCGAGGGCATAAGTGACTATAAATGGAATTTTCTTACCAATGGATGGCTTTCGCTTCAAGATTCTCGAGGTAAACATTCAATTATAGTTTGTTTTAGCTAAAAATGTAAAAAAATTCAACTTAAAATGAATTATGAGATTATAAAACTATTGAAAGCGGTAATAAGGCTTTCGAGGGTATGAGTGACTATAAATGGAATTTTCTTACCAATGGATGGCTTTCGCTTCAAGATTTTCAAGGTAAACATTCAATTATAATTTGTTTTAACCAAAAATGTAAAAAAATTTATTTTAAAATCAATTATGAGATTATAAAACCATGTAAAGCGAGTAAATAAGGCTTTCAAGGGCTTGAGTGACTATAAATGGAAATTTCTTATAAGTAGATGGCTTTCGCTTCACGATTCTTGAGGTAAACATTCAATTATAATCTGTTTTGACCAAAAATGTAAAAAAATTCAACCTAAAATAAATTATGAGATTATATAATCATTTAAAGGGAGAAATAAAGCTTTTGAAGGCATAAGTGACTATAAAAGATGTTTTCTTCTCAATGAATGGGTTTTGCTTCACGTTTCTTGAGGTAAACATTTAATTATAATCTGTTTTAACAAAAAACATAAAACAAATTCAACTTAAAATCAATTATGAGATTATAAAACCATTTAAAACGAGTAATAAAGCTTTCGAGGGCATGCGTGACTATAAATGGAATTTTCTTACAAATGGATGGCTTTCGCTTTATGATTCTTGAGGTAAACATTCAATTATAATCTGTTTTAATCAAAAAGGCAAAAAAAAATTAACTTAAAATCAATTACGAGATTATGAAACCATTTAAAGCGAGTAATAGGGCTTCCGAAGGCATCAATGACTATAAATGGACTTTTCTTGTCAATGGATGGCTTTCGCTTCATGTTTCTAGAGGTAAACATTCAATTATAATCTGTTTTAACCAAAAAGGTAAAAGAAATCAACATAAAATTAATTCTGAGATTATACAACCATTTAAAGCGAATAATAAGGCTTTCAAAGGCATGAGTGACTATAAATGGACTGTTCTTCCCAATGGATGGCTTTCACTTCACGTTTCTCGAGGTAAAAAATCAATTATAGTTTGTTTTAATAAAAAACGTAAATAAATTGAACTGAAAATCAATTATGAAACTATAAAACCATTTAAAGCGAGTAATAAGGCTTCTGAAGGCATGAATGACTATAAAGGAACTTTTCATCTTAATGAATATCTTTCGCTTCATGTTTCTCGAGATAAACATTCAATTATAATTTGTTTTAACTAAAAAGGTAAAAAAATTCAACTTAAAATCAATTACAAGATTATGAAACCATTTAAAGCAAGTAATAAGGCTTTCGAAGGCATGAGTGACTATAAATGGACTTTTTTTGTCAATGGATGGCTTTCGCTTCATGTTTTTTGAGAAAAACATTCAATTATAATTTATTTTAGCCAAAAAGTAAAAACAATCAACTTAAAATCAATTATAAGATTCTAAAACCACCTAAAGTGAGTAATATGGCTTTTGAAGGCATCAGCGACTACAAATGGACTTTTCTTGTCAATGGATGGCTTTCGCTTCATGTTTCTAGAGGTAAACATTCAATTATAATCTGTTTTAACCAGAAAGACAAAAAAAATTCAACTTGAAATCAATTACGAGATTATGAAACCATTTAAAGCGAGTAATAGTGCTTCCGAAGGCATCAATGACTATAAATGAACTTTTCTTGTCAATGGATGGGTTCCACTTCAGGTTTCTAAGGGTAAACATTCAATTATAATCTGTTTTAACCAAAAAGGCAACGAAAATTCAACTTAAAATCAATTACGAGATTATGAAACCATTTAAAGCGAGTAATAAGGCTTCCGAAGGCATCAATGACTATAAATGGACTTTTCTTGTCAATGAATGGCTTTCGCTTCATGTTTCTAGAGGTAAACATTCAATTATAATCTGTTTTAACCAAAAAGGTAAAAGAAGTCAACATAAAATCGATTCTGAGATTATACAACCATTTAAAGCGAATAATAAGGCTTTCAAAGGCTTGAGTGACTATAAATGAACTTTTCTTTGTAATGGATGGCTTTCACTTCACGTTTCTCAAGGTAAAAAATCAATTATAGTCTGTTTTAACCAAAAATGTAAATAAATTGAACTAAAAATCAATTATCAAACTATAAAACCACTTAAAGCGAGTAATAAGGCTTCCGAAGGCATGAATGACTATAAAGGAACTTTTCTTCTCAATGAATATCTTTCGCTTCATGTTTCTCGAGGTAAACATTCAATTATAATCTGTTTTAATCAAAAAGGTCAAAAAATTCAACTTAAAATCAATTACGAGATTATGAAACCATTTACAGCAAGTAATAAGGCTTTTGAAGGTATGAGTGACTATAAATGGACCTTTTTTGTCAATGGATGGCTTTCGCTTAATGTTTTTCGAGAAAAATATTCACTTATAATTTATTTTAGCTAAAAAGTGAAATAATTCAACTTAAAATCAATTAGAAGATTATAAAACCACTTAAATAGAGTAATAATACTTTCGAAGGCATCGAAGGCTACAAATGGACTTTTCTTGTCAATGGATGGCTTTCGCTTTATGTTTCTAGAAGTAAACATTCAACTATAATATGTTTTAACCGAAAAGGCCAAAAAAAATTCAACTTAAAATCAATTACGAGATTATGAAACCATTTAAAACGAGTAATAAGGCTTCCGAACGCATCAATGACTATTAATGGACTTTTCTTGTCAATGGATGGCTTTCGCTTCATGTTTCTAGAGGTAAACATTCAATTATAATCTATTTTAACTAAAAAGGCAAAAAAAATTCAACTTAAAATCAATTACGAGATTATGAAACCATTTAAAGCGAGTAAGAGGGCTTCCGAAGGCATCAATGACTATAAATGAACTTTTCTTGTCAATGGATGGCTTTCGCTTCAAGTTTCTAAAGGTAAACATTCAATTATAATATGTTTTAACCAAAATGGCAACAAAAAATTAACTTAAAATCAATTACGAGATTATGAAACCATTTAAAGCGAGTAATAAAGCTTCCGAACGCATGAATGACTATAAATCGACTTTTCTTGTCAATGGATGGCTTTTGCTTTGTGTTTCTAGAGGTAAACATTCAATTATAATCTGTTTTAACCAAAAAGGTAAAAGAAGTCCACATAAAATCAATTCTGAGATTATACAACCATTTAAAGCGAATAATAAGGCTTTCAAAGGCATGACTGAGTATAAATGAACTTTTCTTTGTAATGGATGGCATTCACTTCACGTTTCTCGAGGGAAAAAATCAATTACAGTCTGTTTTAACCAAAAACATAAATAAATTGAACTGAAATTCAATTATGAAACTATAACCACTTAAAGTGAGTAATAAGGCTTTCGAAGGCATGAATGACTATAAAGGAACTTTTCTTCTCAATGAATATCTTTCGCTTCAAGTTTCTTGAGGTAAACATTCAATTATAATCTGTTTTAACCAAAAAGGTCAAAAAATTCAACTTAAAATCAATTACGAGATTATGAAACCATTTACAGCAAGTAATAAGGCTTTTGAAGGTATGAGTGACTATAAATGGACCTTTTTTGTCAATGGATGGCTTTCGCTTCATGGTTTTCAAGAAAAATATTCACTTATAATTTATTTTAGCTAAAAAGTGAAACAATTCAACTTAAAATCAATTAGAAGATTATAAAACCACTTAAATAGAGTAATAATACTTTCGAAGGCATCGGGGGCTACAAATGGACTTTTCTTGTCAATGGATGGCTTTCGCTTCATGTTTCTAGAAGTAAACATTCAACTATAATCTGTTTTAACCGAAAAGGCAAAAAAAAATTCAACTTAAAATCAATTACGAGATTATGAAACCATTTAAAACGAGTAATAAGACTTTCGAACGCATCAATGACTATAAATGGACTTTTCTTGTCAATGGATGGCTTTCGCTTCATGTTTCTAGAGGTAAACATTCAATTATAATCTATTTAACTAAAAAGGTAAAAAAAATTCAACTTAAAATCAATTATGAGATTATGAAACTATTTAAAGCGAGTAAGAGGGCTTCCGAAGGCATCAATGACTATAAATGAACTTTTCTTGTCAATGGATGGCTTTCGCTTCAAGTTTCTAAAGGTAAACATTCAATTATAATATGTTTTAACGAAAATGGCAACAACAAATTAACTTAAAATCAATTACGAGATTATGAAACCATTTAAAGCGAGTAATAAGGCTTCCGAACGCATTAATGACTATAAATCGACTTTTCTTGTCAATGGATGGCTTTTGCTTCGTGTTTCTAGAGGTAAACATTCAATTATAATCTGTTTTAACCAAAAAGGTAAAAGAAGTCCACATAAAATCAATTCTGAGATTATACAACCATTTAAAGCGAATAATAAGGCTTTCAAAGGCATGACTGAGTATAAATAAACTTTTCTTTGTAATGGATGGCATTCACTTCACGTTTCTCGAGGAAAAAAATTAATTACAGTCTGTTTTAACCAAAAACATAAATAAATTGAACTGAAATTCAATTATGAAACTATAACCACTTAAAGTGAGTAATAAGGCTTCCGAAGGCATGAATGACTATAAAGGAACTTTTCTTCTCAATGAATATCTTTCGCTTCATGTTTCTCGAGGTAAACATTCAATTATAATCTGTTTTAACCAGAAAGGTCAAAAAATTCAACTTAAAATCAATTACGAGATTATGAAACCATTTAAAGCAAGTAATAAGGCTTTCGAAGGCATGAGTGACTACAAGTGGATTTTTTTTTGTCAATGGATGGCTTTTGCTTCATGTTTTTTGAGAAAAATATTCAATTATAATTTATTTTAGCTAAAAAGTGTAACAATTCAACTTAAAAACAATTATAAGATTATAAAACCACTTAAGCGAGTAATAATACTTTCGAAGGCATCGGGGGCTACAAATGGACTTTTCTTGTCAATGGATGGCTTTCGCTTCATGTTTCTAGAAGTAAACATTCAACTATAATCTATTTTAACCGAAAAGGCCAAAAACAATTCAACTTAAAATCAATTACGAGATTATGAAACCATTTAAAGTGAGTAATAAGGCTTCCGAACGCATCAATGACTATAAATGGACTTTTCTTGTCAATGGATGGCTTTCGCTTCATATTTCTAGAGGTAAACATTCAATTATAATCTGTTTTAACCAAAAAGGTAAAAAAAATTCAACTTAAAATTAATTACGAGATTATGAAACCATTTAAAGCGAGTAATAAGGCTTCCGAATGCGTCAATGACTATAAATGGACTTTACTTCTCAATGGATGGCCTCCAATTCATGTTTCTAGAGGAAAACATTAAATTATAATCTGTTTTAACCAAAAAGGCCAAAAAATTCAACTTAAAATGAATTACGAGATTATGAAACCATTTAAAGTGAGTAATAAGGCTTCCGAAGGCATCAATGACTATAAATGGACTTGTTTTATCAATGGATGGCTTTCGCTTCATGTTTCGAGAGGTAAACATACAATTATTATCTGTTTTAACCAAAAACGTAAATAAATTCAACTGAAAATTAATTATGAAACTATAAAACCATTTAAATCGAGTAATAAGGCTTCCGAAGGCATGAGTGACTATAAAGGAACTTTTCTTCTCAATGAATATCTTTCGCTTCATGTTTCTTGAGGTAAACACTCAATTATAATCTGTTTTAACCAAAAATGTCCAAAAATTCAACTTAAAATCAATTATGAGATTATGAAACCATTTAAAGCAAGTAATAAGGCTTCCGAAGGCATGAGTGACTATAAATAGACTTTTTTTGTCAATGGATGGCTTTCACTTCATGTTTTTTGAGAAAAATATTCAATTATAATTTATTTTAGCCAAAAAGTAAAAACATTCAACTCAAAATCAATTATAAGATTATAAAACCACTTAAAGCGAGTAATAAGGCTTTTGAAGGCATCAATGACTACAAATGGACTTTTCTTGTCAATGGATGGCTTTCGCTTCATGTTTCTTGAGGTAAACATTCAATTATAATCTGTTTTAACCAAAAAAGCAAAATAAAATTCAACTTAAAATCAATTACGAGATTATGAAACCATTTAAAGTGAGTAATAGGGCTTCGAAGGCATCAATGACTATAAATGGACTTTTCTTATCAATGGATGGCTTTCACTTCATGTTTCTAGAGGTAAACATTCAATTATAATCTGCTGTAACCAAAAAGGCCAAAAAAATTTGACTTAAAATCAATTACGAGATTATGAAACCATTTAAAGTGAGTAATACGGCTTCGTAGGCATCAATTACTATAAATGGACTTTTCTTGTCAATGGATGGCTTTCACCTCATGTTTTTCAAGAAAAATATTCAATTATTATTTATTTTAGCCAAAAAGTAAAAAAATTCAACTTAAAATCAATTATAAGATTATAAAACCACATAAAGCGAGTAATAAGGCTTTCGAAGGCATCAAGGACTACAAATGGACTTTTCTTATCAATAGATGGCTTTTGCTTCATGTTTCTAGAGGTAAACATTCAACTATAATATGTTTGGACCAAAAAAGCAAAAAAAATTCATCTTAAAATCAATTACGAGATTATGAAACCATTCAAAGTGAGTAATAAGGCTTTCGAACGCATCAATGACTATAAATAGACTTTTCTTGTCAATGGATGGCTTTCGCTTCATGTTTCTAGAGGTAAACATTTAATTATAATCTATTTAAACCAAAAAGGCAAATAAAATTCAACTTAAAATCAATTACAAGACTATGAAACTATTTAAAGAGAGTAATAGGGCTTTCGAAAGCATCAATGACTATAAATGAACTTTTCTTGTCAACGGATGGCTTTCGCTTCATATTTCTAGAGGTAAACATTCAATTATAATCTGTTTTAACCGAAAAGGCCAAAAACAATTCAACTTAAAATCAATTACGAGATTATGAAACCATTTAAAGCGAGTAATAAGGCTTCCGAACGCATGAATGACTATAAATAAACTTTTCTTGTCAATGGATGGCTTTTGCTTCATGTTTCTAGATATAAACATTCAATTATAATCTGTTTTAACCAAAAAGGTAAAAGAATTCAACATAAAATCAATTCTGAGATTATACAACCATTTAAAGCGAATAATAACGTTTTCAAAGACATGAGTGACTATAAACGAACTTTTCTTCCCAATGGATGGCATTCACTTCACGTTTCTCGAGGTAAAAAATCAATTATAGTCTGTTTTAACCAAAAACGTAAATAAATTGAACTGAAAATAAATTATGAAACTATAAAACCATTTAAAGTGAGAATAAGGCTTCCGAAGGCATGAATGACTATAAAGGAACTTATCTTCTCAACGAATATCTTTTGCTTCATGTTTTTCAAGGTAAACATTCAATTATAATCTGTTTTAATCAAAAAGATAAAAAAATTCAACTTAAAATCAATTACGAGATTATGATGGCATTTAAAGCGAGTAATAAGGCTTCCGAAGGCATCAATGACTATAAATGAACATTTCTTGTCAATGGATGGCTTTCACTTCAGCTTTCTATAGGTAAACATTCAATTATAATCTGTTTTAACCAAAAAGGTAAAAGAATTCGACATAAAATCAATTCGGAGATTATAAAACCATTTAAAGCGAATAATAAGGCTTCCGAAGGCATCAATGACTATAAATGGCCTTTTCCTTTCAATGGATGGCTTTCGCTTCATGTTTCTAGAGGTAAACATTCAATTACAATCTGTTTTAACCAAAAAGGTAAAAGAATTCAATATAAAATCAATTCTGAGATTATACAACCATTTAAAGGGAATAATAAGGCTTTCGAAGGCATCAATGACTATAAATGGACTTTTCTTGTCAATGGATGGCTTTCGCTTCATGTTTCTAGAGGTAAACATTCAATTATAATCTGTTTTAACCTAAAAGGTAAAAGAATTCAACATAAAATCAATTCTGAGATTATAGAACCATTTAAAGCGAATAATAAGGCTTCCAAAGGCATCAATGACTATAAATGGACTTTTCTTGTCAATGTATGGCTTTCGCTTCATGTTTGTAGAGGTAAATATTCAATTATAATCTGTTTTAACCAAAAAGGAAAAAAAATTCAACTTAAAATCAATTATGAGATTATGAAACCATTTAAAGCGAGTAATAAGGCTTCCGAAGGCATCAATGACTATAAATGGACTTTTCTTGTCAATGGATGGCTTTCGCTTTCATGTTTCAAGCGGTAAACATTCAATTATAATATGTTTTAACCAAAAAGGTAAAAGAATTCAACATAAAATCAATTCTGAGATTATACAACCATTTAAAGCGAATAATAAGGCTTTCGAAGGCATCAATGACTATAAATGGACTTTTCTTGTCAATGGATGGCTTTCGCTTCATGTTTCTAGAGGTAACATTCAATTATAATCTGTTTTAACCAAAAACACAAAAAAAATTCAACTTGAAATCAATTACGAGATTATGAAACCATTTAAAGAGAGTAATAGGGCTTTCGAAGGCATCAATGACTATAAATGAACTTTTCTTGTCAATGGATGGCTTTCGCTTCAGGTTTCTAAAGGTAAACATTCAATTATAATTTGTTTTAACCAAAATGGCAACAAAAATTCAATTTAAAATCAATTACGAGATTATGAAACCATTTAAAGCGAGTAATAAGGCTTCCGAATGCATGAATGACTATAAATCAACTTTTCTTGTCAATGGATGGCTTTTGCTTCATGTTTCTAGATATAAACATTCAATTATAATCTGTTTTAACAAAAAAGGTAAAAGAACTCAACATAAAATCAATTCTGAGATTATACAACCATTTAAAGCGAATAATAAGGCTTTCAAAGGCATGAGTGACTATAAATGAACTTTCTTCCCAATGGATGGCATTTACTTCACGTTTCTCGAGGTAAAAAATCAATTATAGTCTGTTTTAACCAAAAACGTAAATAAATTGAACTAAAAATCAATTATGAAATTATAAAACCATTTAAAGCGAGTAATAAGGCTTTCGAAGGCATGAATGACTATAAAGGAACTTATCCTCTCAATGAATATCTTTTGCTTCATATTTTTGAAAGTAAACATTCAATTATATCTGTTTTAATCAAAAAGATCAAAAAATTCAACTTAAAATCAATTACGAGATTAGGATGGCATTTAAAGCGAGTAATAGGACTTCCGAAGGCATCAATGACTATAAATGAACTTTTCCTGTCAATGGATGGCTTTCGCTTCAGGTTTCTATAGGTAAACATTCAATTATAATCTGTTTTAACCAAAAAGGCAAAAAAATTCAACATAAAATCAATTCGGAGATTATACAACCATTTAAAGCGAATAATAAGGCTTCCGAAGGCATCAATGACTATAAATGGACTTTTCTTGTCAATGTATGGCTTTCGCTTCATGTTTGCAGAGGTAAACATTCAATTATAATCTGTTTTAACCAAAAAGGAAAAAAAATTCAACTTAAAATCAATTATGAGATTATGAAACCATTTAAAGCGAGTAATAAGGCTTCCGAAGGCATCAATGACTATAAATCGACTTTTCTTGTCAATGGATGGCTTTCGCTTTCATGTTTCTAGTGGTAAACATTCAATTATAATATGTTTTAACCAAAAAGGTAAAAGAATTCAACATAAAATCAATTCTGAGATTATACAACCATTTAAAGCGAATAATAAGGCTTTCGAAGGCATTAATGACTATAAATGGACTTTTCTTGTCAATGGATGGCTTTCGCTTCATGTTTCTAGAGGTAACATTCAATTATAATCTGTTTTAACCAAAAACACAAAAAAAATTCAACTTGAAATCAATTACGAGATTATGAAACCATTTAAAGAGAGTAATAGGGCTTTCGAAGGCATCAATGACTATAAATGAACTTTTCTTGTCAATGGATGGCTTTCGCTTCAGGTTTCTAAAGGTAAACATTCAATTATAATATGTTTTAACCAAAATGGCAACAAAAATTCAATTTAAAATCAATTACGAGATTATGAAACCATTTAAAGCGAGTAATAAGGCTTCCAAACGCATGAATGACTATAAATCAACTTTTCTTGTCAATGGATGGCTTTTGCTTCATGTTTCTAGATATAAATATTCAATTATAATCTGTTTTAACAAAAAAGGTAAAAGAATTCAACATAAAATCAATTATGAGATTATACATCCATTTAAATCGAATAAGAAGGCTTTCAAAGGCATGAGTGACTATAAATGAACTTTCTTCCCAATGGATGGCATTTACTTCACGTTTCTTGAGGTAAAAAATCAATTATAGTCTGTTTTAACCAAAAACGTAAATAAATTGAACTGAAAATCAATTATGAAACTATAAAACCATTTAAAGCGAGTAATAAGGCTTTCGAAGGCATGAATGACTATAAAGGAACTTATCTTCTCAACGAATATCTTTTGCTTCATGTTTTTTAAAGTAAACATTCAATTATATATGTTTTAATCAAAAAGATCAAAAAATACAACGTAAAATCAATTACGAGATTATGATGGCATTTAAAGCGAGTAATAGGGCTTCCGAAGGCATCAATGACTATAAATGAACTTTTCCTGTCAATGGATGGCTTTCGCTTCAGGTTTCTATAGGTCAACATTCAATTATAATCTGTTTTAACCAAAAAGGTAAAAAAATTCAACATAAAATCAATTCGGAGATTATACAACCATTTAAAGCGAATAATAAGGCTTCCGAAGGCATCAATGACTATAAATGGACTTTTCTTGTCAATGGATGGCTTTCGCTTCATGTTTCTAGAGCTAAACATTCAATTATAATCTGTTTTAATCGAAAAGGTAAAAGAATTCAACATAAAATCAATTCTGAGATTATAGAACCATTTAAAGCGAATAATAAGTCTTCCGAAGGCATCAATGACTATAAATGGACTTTTCTTGTCAATGCATGGCTTTCGCTTCATATTTGCAGAGGTAAACATTCAATTATAATCTGTTTTAACCAAAAAGGCAAAAAAAATTCAACTTAAAATCAATTATGAGATTATGAAACCATTTAAAGCGAGTAATAAGGCTTCCGAAGGCATCAATAACTATAAATGGACTTTTCTTGTCAATGGATGGCTTTCGCTTCATGTTTCTAGCGGTAAATATTCAATTATAATATGTTTTAACCAAAAAGGTAAAAGAATTCAACATAAAATCAATTCTGAGAATATACAACCATTTAAAGCGAATAATAAGGCTTTCGAAGGCATCAATGACTGTAAATGGACTTTTCTTGTCAATGGATGGCTTTCGCTTCATGTTTCTAGAGGTAACATTGAATTATAAACTGTTTTAACCAAAAAGACAAAAAAAATTCAACTTGAAATCAATTACGAGATTATGAAACCATTTAAAGCGAGTAATAGTGCTTCCGAAGGCACCAATGACTATAAATGAACTTTTCTTGTTAATGGATGGCTTTCAAGGTAAACATTCAATTATAATCTATTTCAAACAAAAAGGCAACAAAAATTCAACTTAAAATCAATTATGAGATTATGAAACCATTTAAAGCGAGTAATAATGCTTCCGAAGTCATCAATGACTATAAATGTACTTTTCTTGTTAATGGATGGCTGTCGCTTCACGTTTCTAGAGGTAAACATTCAATTATAATCTGTTTTAACCAAAAACGTAAATAAATTCAATTAAAAATCAATTATGAAACTATAAAACCATTTAAAGCAAGTAATAAGGCTTTCGAAGGGATGAGAGACTATAAAGGAACTTTCTTCTCAATGAATATATTTTGCTTTATGTTTCTCGAGGCAAACATTCAATTATAATCTATTTTAAGTAAAAAGGTAAAAAAACTCAACTTAAAATCAAATGCGAGATTATGAAACCATTTAAAGCAAGTAATAAGGCTTTTGAAGGCATGAGTGATTATAAATGGACTTTTCTTGTCAATGGATGGCTTTCGCTTCAAGTTTCTAAAGGTCAACATTCAATTATAATCTATTTTAACCAAAAAAGCTAAAAAAAATTAAACTTAAAATCAATTACGAGATTATGAAACCATTTAAAACGAGTAATAAGGCTTCCAAACGCATCAATGACTATAAATGGACTTTTCTTGTCAATGGATGGCTTTCGCTTCATGTTTCTTGAGGTAAAGATTCAATTATAATCTGTTTTAACCAAAAAGGCAAAAACAATTTGACTTAAAATCAATTACGAGATTATGAAACCATTTAAAGCGAGTAATAGGGCTTCGAAGCCATCAATGACTATAAATGGACTTTTCTTGTCAATGTATGGTTTTCGCTTCATATTTCTAGAGGTAAACATTCAATTATAATCTGTTTTAACCAAAAAGGTAGAAGAAGTCAACATAAAATCAATTCTGAGATTATACAACCATTTAAAACGAATAATAAGGCTTTCAAAGGCATGAGTGACTATAAATGAACTTTTCTTCCAAATGGATGGCTTTCACTTCACGTTTCTCAAGGCAAAAAATCAATTATAGTCTGTTTTAACCAAAAACATAAATAAATTGAACTGAAAATCAATTATGAAACTATAAAACCATTTAAAGCGAGTAATAAGGCTTCGAAGGCATGAATGACTATAAAGAAACTTATCTTCTCAATGAATATCTTTCGCTTCATGTTTTTTGAGGTAAAGATTCAATTATAATCTGTTTTAATCAAAAAGGTCAAAAACTTCAACTTAAAATCAATTACGAGATTATGAACGCATTTAAAGCGAGTAATAGGGCTTCCGAAGCCATCAATGACTATGAATGAACTTTTCTTGTCAATGGATGGCTTTCGCTTCAGGTTTCTATAGGTAAACATTCAATTATAATCTGTTTTAACCAAAAAGGTAAAAGAATTCAACATAAAATCAATTCTGAGATTATACAAATATTTAAAGCGAATAATAAGGCTTCCGAAGGCATCAATGACTATAAATGGACTTTTTTTGTCAATGGATGGCTTTCGCTTCATGTTTCTAGAGGTAAACATTCAATTAATCTGTTTTAACCAAAATGGTAGAAGAAGTCAACATAAAATCAATTTTGAGATTATACAACCAGTTAAAGCGAATAATAAGGCTTTCAAAGGCATTAGTGACTATAAATAAACTTTCCTTCCCAATGGATGGCTTTCACTTCACGTTTCTCGAGGCAAAAAAATCAATTATAGTCTGTTTTAACCAAAAATGTAAATAAATTGAACTGAAAATCAATTATGAAACTATAAAACCATTTAAAGCGAGTAACAAGGCTTCTGAAGGCATGAATGACTATAAAGGAACTTATCTTCTCAATGAATATTTTTCGCTTCAAGTTTTTTGAAGTAAACATTCAATTATAATCTGTTTTAATCAAAAAGGTCAAAAAATTCAACTTAAAATCAATTACGAGATTATAAAGGCATTTAAAGCGAGTAATAGGGCTTCCGAAGGCATGAATGACTATATATGAACTTTTCTTGTCAATGGATGGCTTTCGCTTTAGGTTTCTATAGGTAAACATTCAATTATAATCTGTTTTAGCCAAAAAGGTAAAAGAATTCAACATAAAATCAATTCTGAGATTATACAACCATTTAAAGCGAATAATAAGGCTTTCGAAGGCATCAATGACTATAAATGGACTTTTCTTGTCAATGGATGGCTTTCGCTTCATGTTTCTAGAGGTAAACATTCAATTATAATCTGTTTTAACCAAAAAGGTAAAAGAATTCAACATAAAATCAATTCTGAGATTATACAACCATTTAAAGCGAATAATAAGGCTTTCGAAAGCATCAATGACTATAAATGGACTTTTCTTGTCAATGGATGGCTTTCGCTTCATCTTTCTAGAGCTAAACATTCAATTATAATCTGTTTTAACCAAAAAGGCAAAAAAATTCAACTTAAAATCAATTATGAGATTATGAAACCATTTAAAGCGAGTAATAAGCCTCCGAAGGCATCAATGACTATAAATGAACTTTGCTTGTCAATGGATGGCTTTCGCTTCAGGTTTCTATAGGTAAACATTGAATTATAATCTGTTTTAGCCAAAAAGGTAAAAGAATTCAACTTAAAATCAATTATGAGATTATACAACCATTTAAAGCGAATAATAAGGCTTTCGAAGGCATGAATGACTATAAATGGACTTTTCTTGTCAATGGATGGCTTTCGCTTTATGTTTCTAGAGGTAAATATTCAATTATAATCTGTTTTAACCAAAAAGACAAAAAAAATTCAACTTGAAATTAATTACGAGATTATGAAACCATTTAAAGCGAGTAATAGTGCTTCCGAAGGCATTAATGACTATAAATGAAATTTTCTTGTCAATGGATGGCTTTCGCTTTAGGTTTCTAAAGGTAAACATTCAATCATAATCTGTTTTAACCGAAAAGGCAACAAAAATTCAACTTAAAATCAATTATGAGACTATGAAACCATTTAAAGCGAGTAACAAGGCTTCCGGAGGCGTCAATGACTATAAATGTATTTTTCTTATTAATGGATGGCTTTCGCTTCTCGTTTCTAGAGATAAACATTCAATTATAATCTGTTTTAACCAAAAACGTAAGTAAATTCAATTGAAATTCAATTGTGAAACTATAAAACCATTTAAAGCAAGTAATAAGGCTTCCGAATGGATGAGAGACTGTAAAGGAACTTTTCTTCTCAATGAATATCTTTTGCTTCATGTTTGTCGAGGCAAACATTCAATTATAATCTGTTTTAACCAAAAAGGCAAAAAAACTCAACTTAAAATCAAATACGAGATTATGAACCCATTTAAAGCAAGTAATAAGGCTTTTGAAGGCATGAGTGACTATAAATGGACTTTTTTTGTCAATGGATGGCTTTCGCTTTAGGTTTCTAAAGGTAAAGATTCAATTATAATCTGTTTTAACCAAAAAAGCAAAAAAAATTGAACTTAAAATCAATTACGAGATTATGAAACCATTTAAAACGAGTAATAAGGCTTTCGAACGCATCAATGACTATAAATGGACTTTTCTTGTGAATGGATGGCTTTCGCTTCCTGTTTCTAGAGGCAAACATTCAATTATAATTTGTTTTAACCAAAAAGGCCAAAAATATTTGACTTAAAATCAATTACGAGATTATGAAACCATTTAAAGCGAGTAATAGGGCTTCAAAGGCATCAATGACTATAAATGGACTTTTCTTGTCAATGGATGGCTTTCGCTTCATGTTTCTAGAGGTAAACATTCAATTATAATATGTTTTAACCAAAAAGGTAGAAGAAGTCAACATAAAATCAATTCTGAGATTATACAACCATTTAAAGCGAATAATAAGGCTTTCAAAGGCATGAGTGACTATAAATGAACTTTTCTTCCCAACGGATGGCTTTCACATCACGTTTCTCGAGGCAAAAAATCAATTATAGTCTGTTTTAACCAAAAACGTAAATAAATTGAACTGAAAATCAATTATGAAACTATAAAATCATTTAAAGCGAGTAATAAGGCTTTCGAAGGCATGAATGACTATAAAGGAACTTATCTTCTCAATGAATATCTTTCAGTTCATGTTTTTTGAGGTAAACATTCAATTATAATTTGTTTTAACCAAAAAGGTCAAAAAATTCAATTGAAAATCAAATACGAGATTATGAAACCATTTAAAGCAAGTAATAAGGCTTTTGAAGGCATGAGTGACTATAAACGGACTTTTCTTGTCAATGGATGGCTTTCGCTTCAGATTTCTAAAGGTAAACATTCAATTATAATCTGTTTTAACCAAAAAAGCAAAAAAAATTCAACTTAAAATCAATTATGAGATTATGAAACGATTTAAAACGAGTAATAAGGCTTCCGAACGCATCAATGACTATAAATGAACTTTTCTTATCAATGGATGGCTTTCGCTTTATGTTTCTAGAGGTAAACATTCAATTACAATCTGTTTTAACAAAAAAGGCAAAAAAAATTCGATCTAAAATCAATTACGAGATTATGAAACCATTTAAAGTGAGTAATAGGGCTTCGAAGGCATCATTGACTATAAATGGACTTTTCTTGTCAACGGATGGCTTTCGCTTCATGTTTGTAGAGGTAAACATTGAATTCTAATCTATTTTAACCAAAAGGTGGAAGAAGTCAACATAAAATCAATTTTGAGATTATACAACCATTTAAAGCGAAAAATAAGGCTTTCAAAGGCATGAGTGATTATAAATGAACTATTCTTCCCAATGGATGGCTTTCACTTCACGTTTCTCGAGGTAAAAAATCAATTATAGTCTGTTTTAACAAAAACGTAAAGAAATTGAACAGAAAATCAATTATGAAACTATAAAACCATTTAAAGCGAGTAATAAAGCTTCCGAAGGCATGAATGACTATAAAGGAACTTATCTTCTCAATGAATGTCTTTCGCTTCATGTTTTTTGAGGTAAACATTCAATTATAATCTGTTTTAACCAAAAAGGTCAAACAATTAAACTTAAAATCAATTACGAGATTATGAAACCATTTAAAGCAAGTAATAAAGCTTTCGAAGGCATGAGTGACTATAAATGGACTTTTCTTGTCAATGGATGACTTTCACTTCATGTTTCTAGAGGTAAACATTCAATTATAATCTGTTTCAATCAAAAAGGTAAAAAAAATTCAACTTAAAATCAATTACGAGATTATAAAATCATTTAAAGCGAGTAATGGGGCTTTCGAAAACATCAATGACTATAAATAAACTTTTCTTGTCAATGGATGGCTTTCGCTTCAGGTTTCTAAAGGTAAACATTCAATTATAATCTGTTTTAACCAAAAAGGCAACAAAATTCAACTTAAAATCAATTATGAGATTATGAAACCATTTAAAGCGTGTAATAAGGCTTCCGAAGGCATCAATGACTATAAATGTACTTTTCTTGTTACTGGATGGCTTTCGCTTCACGTTTCTAGAGGTAAACATTCAATTATAATCTATTTTAACCAAAAATGTAAATAAGTTCAAATAAAAATGAATTATGAAACTATAAAATCATTTAAAGCGAGTAATAAGGCTTTCGAAGGCAAGAGAGACTATAAAGGAATTTTTCTTCTCAATGAATATCTTTTTCTTCATGTTTCTCAAGGTAAACATTCAATTATAATCTATTTTAAGCAAAAAGGTAAAAAAAACTCAACTTAAAATTAATTACGAGATTATGAAACCATTTAAAGCGAGTAATGGGGCTTTTGAAGGCATCAATGACTATAAATAAACTTTTCTTGTCAGTGGATGGCTTTCACTTCAGGTTTCTAAAGGTAAACATTCAATCATAATCTGTTTTAACTGAAAAGGCAACAAAAATTCAACTTAAAATCAATTATGAGATTATGAAACCATTTAAAGCGAGTAACAAGGCTTCCAAAGGCGTCAATGACTATAAATGTACTTTTCTTGTTAATGGATGGCTTTCGCTTCACGTTTCTAGAGGTAAACATTCAATTATAATATGTTTTAACCAAAAACGTAAATAAATTCAATTGAAAATCAATTATGAAACTATAAAACCATTTAAAGCAAGTAATAAGGCTTTCGAAGGGATGAGAGACTATAAAGGAACTTTTCTTCTCAATGAATATCTTTTGCTTCATATTTCTCGAGGCAAACATTCAATTATAATCTGTTTTAAGCAAAAAGGTAAAAGAACTCAACTTAAAATCAAATACGAGATTATGAACCCATTTAAAGCAAGTAATAAGGCTTCTGAAGGCATGAATGACTCAAAAGGAACTTATCTTCTCAATAAATATCTTTCGCTTCATGTTTTTTGAGGTAAACATTCAATTATAATCTGTTTTAACTAAAAAGGTCAAAAAATACAACTTAAAATCAATTACGAGGTTATGAAACCATTTAAAGCGAGTAATAAGGCTTCCGAACGCATCAATGACTATAAATCGACTTTTCTTGTCAATGGATGGCTTTCGCTTTATGTTTCTAGATATAAACATTCAATTATAATCTGTTTTAACCAAAAAGGTAAAAGAATTCAACATAAAATCAATTATGAGATTATACAACCATTAAAAGCGAATAATAAGGCTTTCAAACGCATGAGTGACTATAAAAAACTTTTCTTCCCAATGGATGGCTTTCACTTCACGTTTCTCGAGGCAAAAAATCAATTATAGTATGTTTTAACCAAAAACGTAAATAAATTAAACTGAAAATCAATTATGAAACTATAAAACCATTTAGAGCGAGTAATAAGGCTTCCGAAGGCATGAATGACTATAAAAGAACTTTTCTTCTGAATGAATATCTTTCGCTTCATGTTTCTCAAGGTAAAAATTCAATTATAATCTGTTTTAACCAAAAAGGTAAAAGAAATCAACATAAATTCAATTATGAGATTATACAACCATTTAAAGCGAATAATAAGGCTTCCGAAGGCATCAATGACTATAAATGGACTTTTCTTGTCAATAGATGGCTTTCGCTTCATGTTTCTAGAGGTAAAAATTCAATTATAATCTGTTTCAACCAAAAAGGCAAAAAAAATTCAACTTAAAATCAATTACGAGATTATGAAACCATTTAAAGCGAGTAATGGGGCTTCCGAAGGAATCAATGACTATAAATCAACTTTTCTTGTCAATGGATGGCTTTTGCTTCAGGTTTCTAAAGGTAAACATTCAATTATAATCTGTTTTAGCCAAAAAGGGAACAAAAATTCAACTTAAAATCAATTACGAGATTATGAAACCATTTAAAGGGAGTAATAAGGCTTCCGATGGCATCAATGACTATAAATGGACTTTTCTTATCAATGGAGGGCTTTCGCTTCATGTTTCTAGATATAAACATTCAGTTATAATCTGTTTTAACCAAAAAGGTAAAAGAATTCAACATAAAATCAATTCTGAGATTATACAACCATTTCAAGCGAATAATAAGGCTTTTAAAGGCATGAGTGATTATAAATGAACTTTTCTTCCTAATGGATGGCTTTCACTTCACGTTTCTCGAGACAAAACATCAATTATAGTTTGTTTTAACCAAAAACGTAAATAAATTGAACTGAAAATCAATTATGAAACTATAAAACCAGTTAAAGCTAGTAATAAGGCTTACGAAGGCATGAATGACTATAAAGGAACTTTTCTTCTCGATGAATATCTTTCGCTTCATGTTTCTCGAGGTAAACATTCAATTATAATATGTTTTAACCAAAAACGTAAATAAATTGAACTGAAAATCAATTATGAAACTAGAAAACCATTTAAAGCGAGTAATAAGGCTTCCGAAGGCATTAATGACTATAAATGGACTTTTCTTGCCAATGGATGGCTTTCGCTTCATGTTTCTAGAGGTAAACATTCAATTATAATCTGTTTTAACCAAAAAGGTAAAAAAAAATTCAACTTGAAATCAATTACGAGATTATGAAACCATTTAAAACGAGTAATAGGGCTTCCAAAGGCATCAATGACTATAAATGAACTTTTCTTATCAATGGATGGCTTTCGCTTTAGGTTTCTAAAGGAAAACATTCAATTATAATCTGTTTTAACCAAAAAGGCAACAAAAGTTCAACTTAAAATCAATTATGAGATTATGAAACCATTTAAAGCGAGTAATAAGGCTTCCGACGGCATGAATGACTATAAAGGAACTTATCTTCTCAATGAATATCTTTCGCTTCATGTATCTCGAGGTTAACATTCAATTATAATATGTTTTAACCAAAAAGGTCAAAAAAGTCAACTTAAAATCAATTATGAGATTATGAAACCATTTAAAGCAAGTAATAAAGCTTTCGAAGGCATGAGTAACTATAAATGGACTTGTTTTGTCAATGGATGGCTTTCGCATCATCTTTTCCAAGAAAAATATTCAATTATTATTTATTTTAACCAAAAAGTAAAACAATTCAACTTAAAATCAATTATAAGATTATAAAACCACATAAAGAGAGTAATAAGGCTTTCGAAGGCATCAGGGACTACAAATGAACTTTTCTTGTCAATGGATGGCTTTCGCTTCATGTTTCTAGAGGTAAACATTCAACTATAATCTGTTTTAACCAAAAAGGCAAGAAAAATTCAACTTAAAATCAATTACGAGGTTATGAAACCATTTAAAGCGAGTAATAAGGCTTCCGAACGCATCAATGACTATAAATCAACTTTTCTTGTCAATGGATGGCTTTCGCTTTATGTTTCTAGATATAAACATTCAATTCTAATCTGTTTTAGCCAAAAAGGTAAAAGAATTCAACATAAAATCAATTCTCAGATTATACAACCATTAAAAGCGAATAATAAGGCTTTCAAACTCATGAGTGACTATAAAAAAACTTTTCTTCCCAATGGATGCTTTCACTTCACGTTTCTCGAGGCAAAAAATCAATTATAGTATGTTTTAACCAAAAACGTAAATAAATTGAACTGAAAATCAATTATGAAACTATAAAACCATTTAAAGCGAGTAATAAGGCTTCTGAAGGCATGAATGACTATAAAAGAACTTTTCTTCTTAATGAATATCTTTCGCTTCATGTTTCTCAGGGTAAAAATTCAATTATAATATGTTTTAACCAAAAAGGTAAAAGAAATCAACATAAATTCAATTATGATATTATACAACCATTTAAAGCGAATAATAAGGCTTCCGAAGGCATCAATGACTATAAATGGACTTTTCTTGTCAATGGATGGCTTTCGCTTCATGTTTCTAGAGGTAAACATTCAATTATAATATGTTTTAACCTAAAAGGTAAAAGAATTCAATATAAAATCAATTATGAGATTATAGAACCATTTAAAGCGAATAATAAGGCTTCCGAAGGCATCAATGACTATAAATGGACTTTTCTTGCCAATGTATGGCTTTCGCTTCATGTTTCTCGAGGTAAACATTCAATTGTAATCTATTTTAACCGGAAAGGTAAAAGAATTCAACATAAAATCAATTATGAGATTATAGAACCATTTAAAGCGAATAATAAGGCTTCCGAAGGCATCAATGACTATAAATGGACTTTTCTTGTCAATGCATGGCTTTCGCTTCGTATTTGCAGAGGTAAAAATTCAATTATAATCTGTTTTAACCAAAAAGGCAAAAAAAATTTAACTTAAAATCAATTACGAGATTATGAAACCATTTAAAGCGAGTAATGGGGCTCCCGAAGGCATCAATGACTATAAATGAACTTTTCTTGTCAATGGATGGCTTTCGCTTCAGGTTTCTGAAGGAAAACAATCAGTTATAATCTGTTTTAACCAAAAAGGTAGAAGAAGTCAACATAAAATCAATTCTGAGATTATACAACCATTTAAAGCGAATAATAAGGCTTTCAAAGGCATGAATGACTATAAATGAATTTTTCTTCCCAACGGATGGCTTTCACATCACGTTTCTCTAGGTAAAAAATCAATTATAGTCTGTTTTAACCAAAAACGTAAATAAATTGAACTGAAAATCAATTATGAAACTATAAAATCATTGAAAGCGAGTAATAAGGCTTTCGAAGGCATGAATGACTATAAAGAAACTTATCTTCTCAATGAATATCTTTCTGTTCATGTTTTTTGAGGTAAACTTTTAATTATAATCTGTTTTAACCAAAAAGGTCAAAAAATTCAACTTAAAATCAAATACGAGATTATGAAACCATTTAAAGCAAGTAAAAAGGCTTTTGAAGACATGAGTGACTATAAATGGACTTTTCTTGTCAATGGATGGCTTTCGCTTCTGATTTCTAAAGGTAAACATTCAATTATAATCTGTTTTAACCAAAAAAGCAAAAAAAATTCAACTTAAAATCAATTATGAGATTATGAAACCATTTAAAACGAGTAATAAGGCTTTCGAAGGCATCAATGACTATAAATGGACTTTTCTTTTCAATGGAGGGCTTTCGCTTCATGTTTCTAGATATAAACATTCAGTTATAATCTGTTTTAACATAAAAGGTAAAAGAATTCAACATAAAATCAATTCTGAGATTATACAACCATTTAAAGCGAATAATAAGGCTTTCAAAGGCATGAGTGACTATAAATGAACTTTTCTTCCCAATGAATGGCTTTCACTTCACGTTTTTCGAGGTAAAACATCAATTATAGTTTGTTTTAACCAAAAACGTAAATAAATTGAACTGAAAATCAATTATGAAACTATAGAACCAGTTAAAGCTAGTAATAAGGCTTACGAAGGCATGAATGACTATAAAGGAACTTTTCTTCTCGATGAATATCTTTTGCTTCATGTTTCTCGAGGTAAACATTCAATTATAATATGTTTTAACCAAAAACGTAAATAATTGAACTGAAAATCAATTATGAAACTTTAAAACCATTTAAAGCGAGTAATAAGGCTTCTGAATGCATTAATGACTATAAATGGACTTTTCTTGCCAATGGATGGCTTTCGCTTCATGTTTCTAGAGGTAAACATTCAATTATAATCTGTTTTAACCAAAAAGGCAAAAAAAATTCAACTTAAAATCAATTACGAGATTATGAAACCATTTAAAGCGAGTAATAGGGCTTCCAAAGGCATCAATGACTATAAATCAACTTTTCTTGTCAATGGATGGCTTTCGCTTCAGGTTTCTAAAGGAAAACATTCAATTATAATTTCTTTTAACCAAAAAGGCAACAAAAATTCAACTTAAAATCAATTATGAGATTATGAAACCATTTAAAGCGAGTAATAAGGCTTCCGAAGGCATTATTGACTATAAATGTACTTTTCTTGTCGAGGTAAACATTCAATTATAATCTGTTTTAAGCAAAAAGGTAAAAAAATTCAACTTAAAATCAAATACGAGATTATGAAACCATTTAAAGCAAGTAATAAGGCTTTTGAAGATATGAGTGACTATAAATGGACTTTTCTTGTCAATGGATGGCTTTCGCTTCAGGTTTCTAAAGGTAAACATTCAACTATAATCTGTTTTAACCAAAAAAGCACAAAAAATTCAACTTAAAATCAATTACGAGATTATGAAACCATTTAAAGCGAGTAACGGGGCTTCCAAAGGCATCAATGACTATAAATGAACTTTTCTTGCCAATGAATGGCTTTCGCTTCATATTTCTAAAGGTAAACATTCAATTATAATCTATTTAAACCAAAAAGGCAACAGAAATTCAACTTAAAATCAATTACGAGATTATAAAACCATTTAAAGCAAGTGATAAGGCTTCTAAAGGCATCAATGACTATAAATGGACTTTTCTTGTCAATGGATGGCTTTCGCTTCATGTTTCTAGATATAAACATTCAATTATAATTTGTTTTAACCAAAAAGGTAAAAGAATTCAACATAAAATCAATTATGAGATTATACAACCATTTAAAGCGAATAATAAGGCTTTCAAAGGCATGAGTGACTATAAATGAACTTTTCTTTCCAATGGATGGCTTTCACTTCACGTTTCTCGAGGCAAAACATCAATTATAGTTTGTTTTAACCAAAATCGTAAATAAATTGAATTGAAAATCAATTATGAAACTATAAAACCATTTAAGCCAATAATAAGGCTTACGAAGGCATGAATGACTATAAAGGAACTTTTCTTCTCGATGAATATCTTTCGCTTCATGTATCTCGAGATAAACATTCAATTATAATCTGTTTTAACCAAAAAGGTTAAAACATTCAACTTAAAATCAATTACGAGATTATGAAACCATTTAAAGCAAGTAATAAAGCTTTCGAAGGCATGAGTGACTATAAATAGACCTTTTTCGTCAATGGATGGCTTTCGCATCATCTTTTCTGAAAAAAATATTCAATTATTATTTATTTTAACCAAAAAGCAAAACAATTCAACTTAAAATCAATTATAAGATTATAAAACCACATAAAGCGAGTAATATGGCTTTCGAAGGCATCAGGGACTACAAATGGACTTTTCTTGTCAATGGATGGCTTTCGCTTCATGTTTCTAGAGGTAAACATTCAACTATATGTTTTAACCAAAAAGGAAAAAAACCTCAACTTAAAATCAATTACGAGATTATGAAACCATTTAAAGCGAGTAATAAGGCTTCCGAACCCATCAACGACTATAAATTGACTTTTCTTGTCAATGGATGGCTTTCGCTTCAAGTTTCTAGATATAAACATTCAATTATAATCCGTTTTAACCAAAAAGGTAAAAGAATTCAACATAAAATCAATTATGAGATTATACAACCATTTAAAGTGAATAATAAGGCTTTCAAAGGCATGTGTGACTATAAATGAACTTTTCCTCCCAATGGATGGCTTTCGCTTCACGTTTCTCAAGGGAAAACATCAATTATAGTCTATTTTGATCAAAAACGTAAATAAATTGAACTAAAAATCAATTATGAAACTATAAAACTATTTAAAGCGAGTAATAAGGCTTCCGAAGGCATCAATGACTATAAATGGACTTTTCTTGCTAATGGATGGCTTTTGCTTCATGTTTCTAGAGGTAAACATTCAATTATAATCTATTTTAACCAAAAAGGCAAAAAAAAATCAACTTAAAATCAATTACGAGATTATGAAACCATTTAAATCGAGTAATAGGGCTTCCGAAGCATCAATGACTATAAATGAACTTTTCTTGTCAATGGATGGTTTTCACTTCAGGTTTCTAAAGGTAAACATTCAATTATAATCTGTTTTAACCAAAAAGGCAACAAAAATTCAACTTAAAATCAATTATGAGATTATGAAACCATTTAAAGCGAGTAATAAGGCTTCCGAAGGCATCAATGACTATAAATGTACTTTTCTTGTTAATGGATGGCTTTCGCTTCACGTTTCTAGAGGTAAACATTAAATTATAATCTGTTTTAACCAAAAACGTAAATAAATTAAATTGAAAATCAATTATGAAACTATAAAACCATTTAAAGCGAGTAATACGGCTTCCGAAGGCATGAGAGAGTATAAAGGAACTTTTCTTCTAAATGAATATCTTTTGCTTCATGTTTCCCGAGGTAAACATTCAATTATAATCTGTTTTAAGCAAAAAGGTAAAAAAATTCAACTTAAAATCAAATACGAGATTATGAAACCATTTAAAGCAAGTAATAAGGCTTTTGAAGGCATGAGTGACTATAAATGGACTTTTCTTGTCAATGGATGGCTTTTGCTTCAGGTTTCTAAAGGTAAACATTCAATTATAATCTGTTCCAACCAAAAAAGCAAAACAAATTCAACTTAAAATCAATTACAAGATTATGAAACCATTTAAAGTAAGTAATAAGGCTTTCGAAGGTATGAGCGACTATAAACGAACTTTTTTTGTCAATGGATGGCTTTCGCTTCATGTTTATCGAGAAAAATATTCAATTATAATTTATTTTAGCTAAAAAATGAAAAAATTCAACTTAAAATCAATTATAAGATTATAAAACCACTTAAAGTGAGTAATAAGGCTTTCGAAGGCGTCAGAGACTACAAATGGACTTTTCTTGTCAGTGGATGGCTTTCGCTTCATGTTTCTAGAGGTAAACATTGAACTATAATCTGTTTTAACCAAAAAGGCAAAAAAAATTCAACTTAAAATCAATTACGAGATTATGAAACCATTTAAAGCGAGTAATAGGGCTTCCGAAGCATCAATGACTATAAATGAACTTTTCTTGTCAATGGATGGCTTTCGCTTCAGGTTTCTAAAGGTAAACATTCAATTATAATTTGTTTTAACCAAAAAGGCAACAGAAATTCAACTTAAAATCAATTATGAGATTATGAAACCATTTAAAACGAGTAATAAGGCTTCCGAAGGCATCAATGACTAAAAATGTACTTTTCTTGTTAATGGATGGGTTTCGCTTCACGTTTCTAGAGGTAAACATTCAATTATAATCCGTTTTAACCAAAAACGTAAATAAATTCAACTGAAAGTGAATTATGAAACTATAAAACCATTTAAAGCGAGTGATAAGGCTTCCGAAGGCATGAGAGAGTATAAAGGAACTTTTCTTCTCAATGAATATCTTTTGCTTCATGTTTCCCGAGGTAAACATTCAATTATAATCTGTTTTAAGCAAAAAGGTAAAAAAATTCAACTTAAAATCAAATACGAGATTATGAAACCGTTTAAAGCAAGTAATAAGGCTTTTAAAGTCATGAGTAACTATAAATGGACTTTTCTTGTTAATGGATGGCTTTCGCTTCAGGTTTCTAAAGGTAAACATTCAATTATAATCTGTTTTAACCAAAAAAGCAAAAAACATTCAACTTAAAATCAATTACGAGATTATCAAAACCATTTAAAACGAGTAATAAGGCTTCCGAACGTATCAATGACTATAAATGGACTTTTCTTGTCAATGGATGGCTTTCGCTTCATGTTTCTAGATGTAAACATTCAATTATAATTTGTTTTAACCAAAAAGGCCAAAAATATTTGATTAAAATCAATTACGAGATTATGAAACCATTTAAACCGAGTAATAGGGCTTCGAAGGCATCAATGACTATAAATGGACTTTTCTTGTCAATGGATGGCTTTCGCTTCATGTTTCTAGAGGTAAACATTCAATTATAATCTGTTTTAACCAAAAAGGTAAAATAAGTCAACATAAAATCAATTCTGAGATTATACAACCATTTAAAGCAAATAATAAGGCTTTCAAAGTCATGAGTGACTATAAATGAACTTTTCTTCCCAATGGATGGCTTTCACTTGACGTTTCTCGCAGCAAAAAATCAATTATAGTCTGTTTTAACCAAAAACATAAATAAATTGAACTGAAAATCAATTATGAAACTATAAAACCATTTAAAGCGAGTAATAAGGCTTCCGAAGGCATGAATGACTATAAAGAAACTTTTCTTCCCCATGAATATCTTTCGCCTCATGTTTCTCGAGGTAAATATTCAATTATAATGTGTTTTAGCCAAAAAGGTCAAAAAATTCAACTTAAAATCAATTACGAGATTATTAAACCATTTAAAGCAAGTAATAAGGCTTTCGAAGGTATGAACGACTATAAACGAACCTTTTTTATCAATGGATGGCTTTCGCTTCATGTTTTTCGAGAAAAATATTCAATTATAATTTATTTTAGCTAAAAAATGAAAAAATTCAACTTAAAATCAATTATAAGATTATAAAACCACTTCAAGCGAGTAATAAGGCTTTCGAAGGCATCAAAGACTACAAATGGACTTTTCTTGTCAGTGGATGGCTTTCGCTTCATGTTTCTAGAGGTAAACATTCAACTATAATCTGTTTTAACCAAAAAGGCAAAAACAATTCAACTTAAAATCAATTAAAAATTATGAAACCATTTAAAGCAAGTAATAAGGCTTCCGAAGGCATCAATGACTATAAATGGACTTTTCTTGTCAATGGAAGGCTTTCGCTTCATGTTTCTAGAGGTAAACATTCAATTATAAGTTGTTTTAACCAAAAAGGCAAAAAAAATTCAACTTAAAATCAATTACGAGATTATGAAACCATTTATAGCGAGTAATAGGGCTTCCGAAGGCATCAATGACTATAAATGAACTTTTCTTGTCAATGGATGGCTTTCGCTTTAGGTTTTTAAAGTTAAACATTCAATTATAATTTGTTTTAACCAAAAAGGCAACAAAAATTCAACTTAAAATCAATTATGAAATTACAAAACCATTTAAAGCGAGTAATAAGGCTTCTGAAGGCATCAATGACTATAAATGTACTTTTCTTGTTAATGGATGGGTTTCGCTTCACGTTTCTAGAGGTAAACATTCAATTATAATCTATTTTAACCAAAAACGTAAATGAATTAAATTTAAAATCAATTATGAAACTATAAAACCATTTAAAGCGAGTAATAAGGCTTCCGAAGGCATGAGAGACTATAAAGGAACTTTTCTTCTCAATGAATATCTTTTGCTTCATGTTTCTCAACGTAAACATTCAATTATAATCTGTTTTAAGCAAAAAGATAAAAAAATTCAACTTAAAATCAATTACGAGATTATGAAACCATTTAAAGCAAGTAAGAAGGCTTTTGAAGGCATGAGTGACTATAAATGGACTTTTTTTGTCAATGGATGGCTTTCGCTTCATGTTTTTCGAGAAAATATTCAATTATCATTTATTTTAGCCAAAAAGGTAAAAAAATTCAGCTTGAAATCAATTATAAGATTGTAAAACCACTTAAAGCGAGTAATAAGGCTTTCGAAGGCATCAAGGACTACAAATGGACTTTTCTTGTCAATAGATAGCTTTCGCTTCATGTTTTTCGAGAAAAATATTCAATTATAATTTATTTTAGCCAACAAGGTAAAACAATTCAACTTAAAATCAATTATAAGCTTGTAAAACCACTTAAAGCGAGTAATAAGGCTTTCGAAGGTATCAGGGACTACAAATGGACCTTTTTTGTCAATGGATGGCTTTCGCTTCATGTTTCTAGAGATACACATTCAATTATAATCTGTTTTAACCAAAAGGTAAAAAAAATTCAACTTAAAATCAATTACGAGATTATGAAACCATTTAAAGCGAGTAATAAGGCTTTCGAAGGCATCAATGACTATAAATGGACTTTTCTTGTCAATGGATGGCTTTCGCTTCATGTTTCTAGAGGTAAACATTCAATTATAATCTGTTTTAACCAAAAAGGTAAAATAAGTCAACATAAAATCAATTCTGAGATTATACAACCATTTAAAGCGAATAATAAGGCTTTCAAAGTCATGAGTGACTATAAATGAACATTTCTTCCCAATGGATGGCTTTCACTTGACGTTTCTCGCAGCAAAAAATCAATTATAGTCTGTTTTAACCAAAAACATAAATAAATTGAACTGAAAATCAATTATGAAACTATAAAACCATTTAAAGCGAGTAATAAGGCTTCCGAATGCATGAATGACTATAAAGGAACTTTTCTTCCCCATGAATATCTTTCGCTTCATGTTTTTTAAGGTAAACATTCAATTATAATCTGTTTTAGGCAAAAAGGTCAAAAAATTCAACTTAAAATCAATTACGAGATTATTAAGCCATTTAAAGCAAGTAATAAGACTTTCGAAGGTATGAACGACTATAAACGAACCTTTTTTTATCTATGGATGGCTTTCGCTTCATGTTTTTCGAGAAAAATATTCAATTATAATTTATTTTAGCTAAAAAATGAAAAAATTCAACTTAAAATCAATTATAAGATTATAAAACCACTTCAAGCGAGTAATAAGGCTTTCGAAGGCATCAAAGACTACAAATGGACTTTTCTTGTCAGTGGATGGCTTTCGCTTCATGTTTCTAGAGGTAAATATTCAACTATAATCTGTTTTAACTAAAAAGGCAAAAAAAATTCAACTTAAAATCAATTAAAAGATTATGAAACCATTTAAAGCGAGTAATACGGCTTCCGAAGGCATCAATGACTATAAATAGACTTTTCTTGTCAATGGAAGGCTTTCGCTTCATGTTTCTAGCGGTAAACATTCAATTATAATTTCTTTTAACTAAAAAGGCAAAAAAAATTCAACTTAAAATCAATTACGAGATTATGAAACCATTTAAAGCGAGTAATAGGGCTTCCGAAGGCATCAATGACTATAAATGAACTTTTCTTGTCAATGGATAGCTTTCGCTTTAGGTTTTTAAAGGTAAACATTCAATTATAATCTGTTTTAACCAAAAATTCAACTTAAAATCAATTATGAGATTACAAAACCATTTAAAACGAGTAATAAGGCTTCTGAAGGCATCAATGACTATAAATGTACTTTTCTTGTTAATGGATGGGTTTCGCTTCACATTTCTAGAGGTAAACATTCAATTATAATCTTTTTTAACCAAAAACATAAATAAATTAAATTGAAAATCAATTCTGAAACTATAAAACCATTTAAAGCGAGTAATAAGGCTTCCGAAGGCATGAGAGACTATAAAGGAACTTTTCTTCTCAATGAATATCTTTTGCTTCATGTTTCTCAACGTAAACATTCAATTATAATCTGTTTTAAGCAAAAAGATAAAAAAATTTAACTTAAAATCAATTACGAGAGTATGAAACCATTTAAAGCAAGTAGGAAGGCTTTTGAAGGCATGAGTGACTATAAATGGATTTTTTTTGTCAATGGATGGCTTTCGCTTCATGTTTTTCGAGAAAATATTGAATTATCATTTATTTTAGCCAAAAAAGTAAAAAAATTCAGCTTAAAATCAATTATAAGATTGTAAAACCACTTAAAGCGAGTAATAAGGCTTTCGAAGGCATCAAGGACTACAAATGGACTTTTCTTGTCAATAGATGGCTTTCGCTTCATGTTTTTCAAGAAAAAAATTCAATTATAATTTATTTTAATCAAAAAGGTAAAACAATTCAACTTAAAATCAATTATAAGCTTGTAAAACCACTTAAAGCGAGTAATAAGGCTTTCGAAGGCATTAGGGACTACAAATGGACCTCTCTTGTCAATGGATGGCTTTCGCTTCATGTTTCTAGAGATAAACATTCAATTATAATCTGTTTTAACCAAAAAGGTAAAAAAACGTTCAACTTAAAATCAATTACGAGATTATGAAACCATTTAAAGCGAGTAATAAGGCTTTAGAAGGCATCAATGACTATAAATGTACTTTTCTTGTCAATGGATGGCTTTCACTTCACGTTTCTAGAGGTAAACATTCAATTATAATCTGTTTTAACCAAAAACGTAAATAAATTCAACTGAAAATCAATTATGAAACTAAAAAACTATTTAAAGTGAGTAATAAGGCTTCTGACGGCATGAGTGACTACAAAGGAACTTTTCTTCTCAATGAATATCTTTCATTTCATATTTCTCGAGGTAAACATTGAATTATAATCTGTTTTAACCAAAAAGGTAAAAAAATTCAACTTAAAAACAATTATGAGATTATGAAACCCTTTAAAGCAAGTAATAAGGCTTCCGAAGGTATGAGTGACTATAAAGGAACTTTTCTTCTTAATGAATGTCTTTTGCTTCATGTTTCTCGAGGTAAACATTCAATTATAATATGTTTTAACCAAAAAGGTAAAACAATTCAACTTAAAATCAATTACGAGATTATGAAACCATTTAAAGCGAGTAATAAGGCTTTCGAAGGCATAAGTGACTATAAATGGACTTTTTTTTATCAATGGATGGCTTTCGCTTCATGTTTTTCGAGAAAAATATTCAACTATAATTTATTTCAGCCAAAAAGGTAAAAAAATTCAACTTAAAATCAATTATAAGATTGTAAAACCACTTAAAGCGAGTAATAAGGCTTTCGAAGGCATCAATGACTACGAATGGACTTTTCTTGTCAATGGATGGCTTTTACTTCATGTTTCTAGAGGTAAACATTCAATTATAATCTGTTTTAACCAAAAACGTAAAACAATTCAACTTAAAATCAATTACGAGATTCTGAAACCATTTAAAGCGAGTAATAAGGCTTTCGAAGGCATCAATGACTATAAATGTAATTTTCTTGTCAATCGATGGCTTTCGCTTCACGTTTCTAGAGGTAAAAATTCAATTATAGTCTGTGTTAACCAAAAACGTAAATAAATTCAACTGAAAATCAATTATGAAACTAAAAAACCATTTAAAGCGAGTAATAAGGCTTCCGAAGGCATGAGAGACTATAAAGGAACTTTTCTTCTCAATGAATATCTTTTGCTTCATGTTTCTCAAGGTAAACATTCAATTATAATCTGTTTTAAGCAAAAAGATAAAAAAATTTAACTTAAAATCAATTACGAGATTATGAAAATATTTAAAGCAAGTAAGAAGGCTTTTGAAGGCATGAGTGACTATAAATGGACTTTTTTTGTCAATGGATGGCTTTCTGTGAGACCCTATCAAGCTCGATTAAAAGACGGTATTGTATCGAGTGGTACAATTAAGTTAAATCGAGCCTTGAACTAGTTCAAATAGAAATTCTAAGAGGAATTTGAAAATTTTAAAACCAACAGAATGGTTTAGAATAGTGATTTGGAGTTCAAGGTCCAGTTTGGAGTCCATCAGAAAATTGACCGATTAGGGACAAAACGGTCATTTTACCATTTGATGATAAAATGGAGATTTTTAGCCAAGATTTGATCACATTTGACCAAGAATAATTATATGAAATATAATTATGATTATTGGAGTATAAAATGATGTTTAGTAGTGAAAAATTTTGATTCTCGGTATTTATAGAGCACAAGGGCAAAATGGTAATTTTGCCACTAGTGGACTAAACGAAATTTTTTTTTAAACAATTTTTGCCCCATTTAGTTAATATTGATCAATATTAGTGTTATTTTAGGTTGAAAAGTAGAAATAATGAGATTTCGGTACATTTCAGAGTATAAGGGCAAAATCGTAATTTTTTTGTCTCGGGGGCAAATCAGTAAAATTTTCGGCCCAGCACTTGTCAAGACCAAGGGATTTTAATTGTGGTAGGATTGGATAAATACCAGAATATTTGTGGTGGAAAATTAAGAAGAAAAAGTCAAAAAGTTAAAAATTTGGCCAATAAGCATGTGACACATGGCATGCTTGATTATTTTATTATTTTCTATAGAAATCAGCCCATTAAATCCCCAATTCCCTCACCATATTCGGCCTAGACATCCAGCAACCAGAAAAAAGGAAGAACAAAAGGAAAAACAAGAAAACCTAGGTGGAAATTCAAAGAAAAAGTGAAGAAATCAAGGAAACAAGCTAGGTAAGTTAAAATTTCTTTAATTCTCCTTGATACCTAGCTTACCCATGCTTTTGTTCTTGATTTCCATGGTTGAATATTGAGTTATCATGATGAATTCAATTCTGAAAAATGGGTATGGAAGAGGAATTGTTGTTGGAATAATTTGATTTTAGACTATGTTAGTGTTTAGGGATAGTTAAGCATGGTTATGAACAAAAACACAAAAGAAATATTCAATTTCTCTAGGGTTCCTTGTTGGCTGAACCATGAGGGCTGAATATCAATGGGGTATTGTTTTTATTTCAAGGAAAATGGCATGGAAAATGATGAAGTAAGGTGAAACGGTTATGTAGAAAAAGATTCGATGCTAGTACACCAAATGACCAAATTTTTTTCTATAAGGAATTGTGAGGGTTCTAATGCTGAATTTGGCTTTATTTAAATGTATGTGGTAAATTAAGGTATTAGAGGAGAAATGAATTAATTTGGAGGTGATTTGGACACAATCGCCGATTAATCGGGTGATCGGTCAAATTTAATCGATACCGTGATTAAGCGGTAATCGGACATATTTTTGCATTACATATCAAGCATTAGTAGTTTAAATTAATTTATATCAATTTAGGGACAATATAGTAAATTCCTCGACTTTGTTATTTGTCAAGGTGGTGAGACGTCCGGAAAAGGCAAAGGAATTACGCCTGAGGACTATTAGTCAGAGTTCACCCAGAATCTGAATTTTTAACACCTGTGAGTGGACTGCCTATCAAAATTGTTTTGGGAATATGACTATTTTGAACAAAGTGTTTGAATGATTTTATGAAATTTTTCATGAAAATGAATGCCTTGGGAACAAGCTTTTGAGAAAAGGTTTATGTTATGAAATGTGGTTATTATGGATTTCTATGTGGCTGCATTATGTTGATATACATATATGCTTGAATATAATGTTGTGTAATTATGTTGACTCGGCTATGTGCGAGTAGGGAGTGTGCATAAGCCGAGGATGACCCGGTTATGTGCGAGTAGGGAGTGCGCATAATCCGGTGATGACCCAGCCATGTGCGAGTAGGGAGTGCGCATGAGCTGGTGATGATGATGATGATGAGCTGGTGATGATGATGATGGGTTGATGAGATGATGATGATGGGTATATACGTATATATATATATACATATGTAAATGTGTGTGATATAGCAAATTGATGGACAATGATTTATGGTTGTAATGTACGTAAAATTTGACACATTATACTTTGAGAATTTTCATGAATGTTAGGTTGATTTTATTAGTTTAGCAGGATGGCTATTGTTGAGTGAGGAAAAATGTTTCTCTTGTTGCTTTGTTTTCACTGCATCGAAATTCATGCTCGCTGTAGCGAAAAACTCTGGGGTTTGGAGGGGTTTTAAATAGGAATGAACTAAATTGCATTGTTTGAAACAAGTGTATCATGATTTTAAATTTTTCCTAATTGTTGCTTGTTCCCTTCCTTGTTCACTCACTGGGTTTATACTCACCATTTTCAAATTCATGTTTTCAGATCACGAGGTAGCCGATAATTAGGACGAGGTGTCCTTGTAGATCTGTGTACATCTTCTGGTAGGTGTCTCGGCATTCGGTAGCTGTATATCCATCCGAGTCACTCCGCTGGAGGTCGAGTATTATTTTGTTATGTATAGATGAACTTAAATGTAAATTTTAAAAGAGTAATGCCAGTACGAGTTGGCAATGTGTATCACTATTTTGACTCAAAGTCATGAAATACGACTTAGTGATAATAAATAGAATCATAAGTAAAATAAATAATAGGCTTGCTTGGATTTAGTGGATTATGTCCATTGGACCCATGCGCCGGTCATGACCCGGAATTTGGGTCGTGACAGTATTGGTATCAGAGCCCTAGGTTTGTCTAGGTCCTAGAACTTCCTTTTTGTTAGTCCAGCGGAGAGTCGGGTCTTTATGTGGGAACTTCAGTTGTAAAGTGTGAACCGCGGCACATTTTACAACCAAATGACCGCATAGATTCCCTATCTTAGAAACCACCTGTTGCTTTAAGTATGATTATAATATGTGTTTAATAACAGGCGTTTGCTTTTGTCTAGGTAAGAATGCCGCCTAAGACACGAGCGGCCTCAAGACGGGCAGGGGAGCAAGATGTTCCCATTGAGATGGCAGATAGACCACGGGCATCCACCCAGAGAGGCCGAGGTAGACGTGGCAGGGTCACTAGGCCGGTGGGGTTGGATACGCCTGTGAGTAGGCAAGAAGAGGGACAGTCCTCAGGTGATGTAGATAGACACCCAGCTAGGGGTATTACTATTGAGGATTTGGCGGCAGGCCTACAAGGAGTTAACCGGGTTGTAGAGATGATGGCGACCCGCATGGAAGATATACAAAGGGTAGTAGAGGGGAGACCTACAGTACAAGAATCCCCTAGCTCCCAAGGACAGGCCGATCACCAACATCATGAGGAGGAGAGGGGACATCTAGATATTTCTCTTCCTGACTTTCTCAAGCTTAAGCCTCCAACATTTTCAGGGTCTGATGCATCGGAGAAACCCCAGGTTTTCTTGGATAAGATGGAGAAAATTTGTAAAGCCTTGGGATGTTCTAGTGTTCGGTCAGTTGAGCTAGCCACCTTCCAATTAGAGGATGTGGCGCAGGAATGGTATAGCTCTTTATGTAGAGGCAGACCGACTAATGCAACACCGTTGGCCTGGAGTGAGTTCAGTGTAGCCTTCTTAGATCGATTCTTACCACTCAGTGTGCGTAATGCTAGAGCTAGAGAGTTTGAGACTTTGGTACAGACTTCAAGCATGACGGTGTCTGAGTATGACATCAAGTTCACGCAGCTAGCTCGTTATGCGCCCTATCTCGTTTCTACTGAGGAGATGAAGATTCAGAGGTTTGTGGATGGGTTAGTGGAGCCATTATTTAGGGCTGTGGCATCTCGAGATTTCACTACCTATTCTGCAGCAGTGGATCGTGCTCAACGCATCGAGATGAGGACCAATGAGAGTAGGGCTGCGAGAGATAGAGCAAAAAGGGGCAAGACAGAGGGTTATCAAGGCCGTAGAGATTTCAGCAGTGGTGGTTCATCTTCTAGCCGTCAGGGTCCACAGAGGGACTCACGGTTACCGCAGCAGGGGAGTGACGCACCTGGTGCTAATATTAGGGTGGGACAGAGAACCTTCAATTCTAGGAGGCAGCAAGATTCTAGACAGAGTAGTCAAGTCATTCGCTCTTGTGATACTTGTGGGAGACGACATAGTGGACGGTGCTTCCTTACTACAAAAACTTGTTACGGGTGCGGTCAACCTGGGCATATTAGGAGGGATTGTCCGATGGCACATCAATCACCAGATTCTGCTCGTGGTTCCACTCAGCCAGCTTCATCTGCTCCGTCAGTTGCTGTCTCATCTGGCCGGGAGGTTAGTGGATCGAGAGGTAGAGGTGCGGGTACTTCCTCTCAAGGCAGACCATCTGGGTCCGGACATCAAAGTTCTATTGGTAGAGGCCAAGCGAGGGTGTTTGCTTTAACACAGCAGGAGGCTCAAACATCCAATGCCGTGGTCTCAGGTATTCTCTCCGTTTGTAATATGAATGCTCGAGTACTATTTGATCCTGGTGCTACCCATTCTTTTATCTCTCCATGTTTTGCATCTCGGTTGGGTAGAGGTCGTGTTAGGAGAGAGGAACAATTAGTGGTGTCTACTCCTTTAAAGGAGATATTTGTGGCCGAGTGGGAATATGAGTCTTGTGTAGTGCGAGTCAAGGATAAAGACACTTCGGTGAATCTAGTGGTGCTAGACACCTTAGACTTTGATGTAATCTTGGGGATGAATTGGTTATCACCCTGTCATGCTAGTGTGGACTGCTATCATAAATTGGTTAGATTTGATTTCCCCGGTGAACCATCATTTAGTATTCAAGGGGATAGGAGTAATGCTCCAACCAATTTGATATCGGTCATATCTGCCAGAAGATTATTACGACAGGGTTGTATAGGTTACTTGGCTGTTGTAAAGGATAGTCAGGCAAAGATTGGAGATGTAACTCAAGTGTCGGTGGTGAAGGAGTTCGTGGATGTATTTCCTGAAGAGCTACCAGGTTTGCCTCCTGAACGGGAGGTTGAGTTTTGCATAGATTTGATTCCCGACACTAGACCTATATCCATACCCCCATATAGAATGGCACCTGCAGAGCTTAAAGAGCTTAAGGATCAGTTGGAGGATTTGTTGGATAAAGGTTTCATACGACCTAGTGTATCCCCATGGGGAGCACCAGTGTTATTTGTGAAGAAGAAAGATGGGTCACTTAGGCTGTGCATTGATTATCGACAGCTTAATAAAGTGACGGTGAAGAATAAATATCCTCTCCCAAGGATAGATGATTTATTTGATCAACTACAAGGAGCACAATGTTTTTCTAAGATAGATCTGCGATCTGGGTACCATCAGTTGAGAATCCGGAACGAAGATATACCCAAGACCGCATTTCGAACAAGATATGGGCACTATGAGTTCTTAGTGATGTCATTTGGGCTCACGAATGCTCCTGCAGCCTTTATGGATTTGATGAACCGAGTGTTCAAACCTTATTTGGATAAGTTTGTAGTGGTGTTTATTGATGATATTTTGATATATTCAAAGAGTCGAGAGGAGCATGAGCAGCATCTTAAGATAGTGCTCCAAATTTTGAGAGAACATCGATTGTATGCTAAGTTCTCCAAGTGTGAGTTTTGGCTCGAAAGTGTTGCATTCTTGGGGCATGTGGTATCTAAGGAGGGGATACGAGTTGATACAAAGAAAATTGAAGCAGTGGAAAAATGGCCAAGGCCAACATCAGTTACGGAGATTAGAAGCTTTGTGGGTTTAGCTGGCTATTATCGTCGCTTTGTGAAAGACTTCTCCAAAATAGTTGCCCCTTTGACTAAGCTGACACGTAAAGATACAAAATTTGAGTGGTCTGATGCTTGTGAGAATAGTTTTGAGAAGCTTAAGGCATGTCTCACCACAGCTCCAGTGTTAAGCCTGCCGCAAGGCACAGGGGGTTACACGGTGTTTTGTGATGCATCGGGGGTTGGTTTAGGATGTGTATTGATGCAACATGGGAAGGTGATTGCGTATGCATCTAGGCAACTTAAAAGGCATGAGCAGAATTACCCCATACACGATTTGGAAATGGCAGCAATCGTGTTTGCCTTAAAGATTTGGAGACATTACTTGTATGGTGAGACTTGCGAGATATACACGGACCACAAAAGTCTGAAGTATATATTTCAGCAGAGGGATCTTAACTTACGGCAACGTAGATGGATGGAGTTGCTAAAGGATTATGATTGTACTATTCTTTATCATCCCGGTAAGGCCAATGTAGTGGCGGATGCCTTGAGTCGAAAATCAATGGGAAGCTTGGCACATATTTCCATTGGTAGGAGATCTTTGGTTAGAGAGATCCGTAGTTTGGGAGACATAGGTGTGCGTTTGGAAGTTGCGGAGATAAATGCTTTGTTAGCACACTTTAGAGTGAGGCCTATTTTAATGGACAGGATTAAAGAAGCACAAAGTAAAGATGAATTTGTGATTAAGGCCTTAGAGGATCCTCAGGGTAGGAAAGGAAAAATGTTTACTAAAGGCACAGATGGAGTGTTGAGGTATGGAACCAGACTTTATGTGCCTGATGGTGACGGGTTGAGGAGAGAAATATTAGAGGAAGCTCACATGGCAGCTTATGTGGTACATCCAGGGGCTACAAAAATGTATCAAGATTTGAAAGAGGTGTATTGGTGGGAAGGACTTAAGAGAGATGTAGCTGAGTTTGTCTCTAAGTGCCTGGTTTGTCAGCAGGTTAAGGCCGAGCATCAAAAGCCTGCAGGGCTACTACAGCCATTACCAGTACCCGAGTGGAAGTGGGAACATATTGCTATGGACTTTGTAACGGGTTTGCCTCGAACCAGTGGGGGATATGATTCAATTTGGATAGTAGTGGACCGGTTAACAAAGTCAGCTCATTTTCTTCCGGTTAAGACTACTTATGGGGCTGCCCAATATGCTCGAGTTTATGTGGATGAGATAGTGCGACTACATGGTATTCCCATTTCTATAGTATCTGACAGAGGAGCTCAGTTTACTAGTAGGTTTTGGGGAAAGTTGCAAGAAGCATTGGGCACTAAGTTGGATTTCAGCACAGCTTTCCACCCTCAGACTGATGGACAATCTGAACGGACCATACAGACATTGGAGGATATGTTGAGGGCTTGTGTGATAGACCTTGGTGTCAGGTGGGAACAATATTTACCCTTAGTGGAATTTGCCTACAACAACAGTTTCCAAACTAGCATCCAAATGGCACCATTTGAGGCCTTATATGGACGAAGATGTAGGTCACCCATTGGATGGCTAGAGGTGGGAGAAAGGAAACTTTTGGGGCCTGAATTGGTGCAGGATGCAACCGAGAAAATACACATGATCCGTCAAAGGATGTTAACAGCACAAAGTAGACAGAAATCATATGCTGATAACCGACGGAGAGACTTGGAGTTCCAAGTAGGAGATCATGTATTTTTGAAAGTTTCGCCAACTAAAGGGGTAATGAGGTTTGGCAAGAAAGGGAAGTTAAGTCCTCGGTATATAGGGCCATTCGAGATCTTAGAAAAGGTTGGAGCGGTGGCTTATCGTTTGGCATTACCACCAGACCTCTCTAATATTCATCCCGTGTTTCATGTGTCCATGCTTAGGAAGTACAACCCAGATCCATCACATGTAATACGGTATGAAACAATTCAGTTGCAAGATGATCTAACCTATGAGGAACAACCGGTAGCTATCCTTGATAGGCAAGTTAAAAAGCTCCGTTCAAAGGATGTAGCCTCAGTGAAAGTGTTGTGGCGGAATCACACTAGCGAGGAGGTAACGTGGGAAGCTGAGGATGAGATGCGGACAAAGCATCCACACCTCTTCGATATGTAAAGGTAAGCCACTCTACATTGAATTTAAATTCGGGGACCGAATTTTTATTAGTGGGGGAGAATGTGAGACCCTATCAAGCTCGATTAAAAGACGGTATTGTATCGAGTGGTACAATTAAGTTAAATCGAGCCTTGAACTAGTTCAAATAGAAATTCTAAGAGGAATTTGAAAATTTTAAAACCAACAGAATGGTTTAGAATAGTGATTTGGAGTTCAAGGTCCAGTTTGGAGTCCATCAGAAAATTGACCGATTAGGGACAAAACGGTCATTTTACCATTTGATGATAAAATGGAGATTTTTAGCCAAGATTTGATCACATTTGACCAAGAATAATTATATGAAATATAATTATGATTATTGGAGTATAAAATGATGTTTAGTAGTGAAAAATTTTGATTCTCGGTATTTATAGAGCACAAGGGCAAAATGGTAATTTTGCCACTAGTGGACTAAACGAAATTTTTTTTTAAACAATTTTTGCCCCATTTAGTTAATATTGATCAATATTAGTGTTATTTTAGGTTGAAAAGTAGAAATAATGAGATTTCGGTACATTTCAGAGTATAAGGGCAAAATCGTAATTTTTTTGTCTCGGGGGCAAATCAGTAAAATTTTCGGCCCAGCACTTGTCAAGACCAAGGGATTTTAATTGTGGTAGGATTGGATAAATACCAGAATATTTGTGGTGGAAAATTAAGAAGAAAAAGTCAAAAAGTTAAAAATTTGGCCAATAAGCATGTGACACATGGCATGCTTGATTATTTTATTATTTTCTATAGAAATCAGCCCATTAAATCCCCAATTCCCTCACCATATTCGGCCTAGACATCCAGCAACCAGAAAAAAGGAAGAACAAAAGGAAAAACAAGAAAACCTAGGTGGAAATTCAAAGAAAAAGTGAAGAAATCAAGGAAACAAGCTAGGTAAGTTAAAATTTCTTTAATTCTCCTTGATACCTAGCTTACCCATGCTTTTGTTCTTGATTTCCATGGTTGAATATTGAGTTATCATGATGAATTCAATTCTGAAAAATGGGTATGGAAGAGGAATTGTTGTTGGAATAATTTGATTTTAGACTATGTTAGTGTTTAGGGATAGTTAAGCATGGTTATGAACAAAAACACAAAAGAAATATTCAATTTCTCTAGGGTTCCTTGTTGGCTGAACCATGAGGGCTGAATATCAATGGGGTATTGTTTTTATTTCAAGGAAAATGGCATGGAAAATGATGAAGTAAGGTGAAACGGTTATGTAGAAAAAGATTCGATGCTAGTACACCAAATGACCAAATTTTTTTCTATAAGGAATTGTGAGGGTTCTAATGCTGAATTTGGCTTTATTTAAATGTATGTGGTAAATTAAGGTATTAGAGGAGAAATGAATTAATTTGGAGGTGATTTGGACACAATCGCCGATTAATCGGGTGATCGGTCAAATTTAATCGATACCGTGATTAAGCGGTAATCGGACATATTTTTGCATTACATATCAAGCATTAGTAGTTTAAATTAATTTATATCAATTTAGGGACAATATAGTAAATTCCTCGACTTTGTTATTTGTCAAGGTGGTGAGACGTCCGGAAAAGGCAAAGGAATTACGCCTGAGGACTATTAGTCAGAGTTCACCCAGAATCTGAATTTTTAACACCTGTGAGTGGACTGCCTATCAAAATTGTTTTGGGAATATGACTATTTTGAACAAAGTGTTTGAATGATTTTATGAAATTTTTCATGAAAATGAATGCCTTGGGAACAAGCTTTTGAGAAAAGGTTTATGTTATGAAATGTGGTTATTATGGATTTCTATGTGGCTGCATTATGTTGATATACATATATGCTTGAATATAATGTTGTGTAATTATGTTGACTCGGCTATGTGCGAGTAGGGAGTGTGCATAAGCCGAGGATGACCCGGTTATGTGCGAGTAGGGAGTGCGCATAATCCGGTGATGACCCAGCCATGTGCGAGTAGGGAGTGCGCATGAGCTGGTGATGATGATGATGATGAGCTGGTGATGATGATGATGGGTTGATGAGATGATGATGATGGGTATATACGTATATATATATATACATATGTAAATGTGTGTGATATAGCAAATTGATGGACAATGATTTATGGTTGTAATGTACGTAAAATTTGACACATTATACTTTGAGAATTTTCATGAATGTTAGGTTGATTTTATTAGTTTAGCAGGATGGCTATTGTTGAGTGAGGAAAAATGTTTCTCTTGTTGCTTTGTTTTCACTGCATCGAAATTCATGCTCGCTGTAGCGAAAAACTCTGGGGTTTGGAGGGGTTTTAAATAGGAATGAACTAAATTGCATTGTTTGAAACAAGTGTATCATGATTTTAAATTTTTCCTAATTGTTGCTTGTTCCCTTCCTTGTTCACTCACTGGGTTTATACTCACCATTTTCAAATTCATGTTTTCAGATCACGAGGTAGCCGATAATTAGGACGAGGTGTCCTTGTAGATCTGTGTACATCTTCTGGTAGGTGTCTCGGCATTCGGTAGCTGTATATCCATCCGAGTCACTCCGCTGGAGGTCGAGTATTATTTTGTTATGTATAGATGAACTTAAATGTAAATTTTAAAAGAGTAATGCCAGTACGAGTTGGCAATGTGTATCACTATTTTGACTCAAAGTCATGAAATACGACTTAGTGATAATAAATAGAATCATAAGTAAAATAAATAATAGGCTTGCTTGGATTTAGTGGATTATGTCCATTGGACCCATGCGCCGGTCATGACCCGGAATTTGGGTCGTGACAGTATTGGTATCAGAGCCCTAGGTTTGTCTAGGTCCTAGAACTTCCTTTTTGTTAGTCCAGCGGAGAGTCGGGTCTTTATGTGGGAACTTCAGTTGTAAAGTGTGAACCGCGGCACATTTTACAACCAAATGACCGCATAGATTCCCTATCTTAGAAACCACCTGTTGCTTTAAGTATGATTATAATATGTGTTTAATAACAGGCGTTTGCTTTTGTCTAGGTAAGAATGCCGCCTAAGACACGAGCGGCCTCAAGACGGGCAGGGGAGCAAGATGTTCCCATTGAGATGGCAGATAGACCACGGGCATCCACCCAGAGAGGCCGAGGTAGACGTGGCAGGGTCACTAGGCCGGTGGGGTTGGATACGCCTGTGAGTAGGCAAGAAGAGGGACAGTCCTCAGGTGATGTAGATAGACACCCAGCTAGGGGTATTACTATTGAGGATTTGGCGGCAGGCCTACAAGGAGTTAACCGGGTTGTAGAGATGATGGCGACCCGCATGGAAGATATACAAAGGGTAGTAGAGGGGAGACCTACAGTACAAGAATCCCCTAGCTCCCAAGGACAGGCCGATCACCAACATCATGAGGAGGAGAGGGGACATCTAGATATTTCTCTTCCTGACTTTCTCAAGCTTAAGCCTCCAACATTTTCAGGGTCTGATGCATCGGAGAAACCCCAGGTTTTCTTGGATAAGATGGAGAAAATTTGTAAAGCCTTGGGATGTTCTAGTGTTCGGTCAGTTGAGCTAGCCACCTTCCAATTAGAGGATGTGGCGCAGGAATGGTATAGCTCTTTATGTAGAGGCAGACCGACTAATGCAACACCGTTGGCCTGGAGTGAGTTCAGTGTAGCCTTCTTAGATCGATTCTTACCACTCAGTGTGCGTAATGCTAGAGCTAGAGAGTTTGAGACTTTGGTACAGACTTCAAGCATGACGGTGTCTGAGTATGACATCAAGTTCACGCAGCTAGCTCGTTATGCGCCCTATCTCGTTTCTACTGAGGAGATGAAGATTCAGAGGTTTGTGGATGGGTTAGTGGAGCCATTATTTAGGGCTGTGGCATCTCGAGATTTCACTACCTATTCTGCAGCAGTGGATCGTGCTCAACGCATCGAGATGAGGACCAATGAGAGTAGGGCTGCGAGAGATAGAGCAAAAAGGGGCAAGACAGAGGGTTATCAAGGCCGTAGAGATTTCAGCAGTGGTGGTTCATCTTCTAGCCGTCAGGGTCCACAGAGGGACTCACGGTTACCGCAGCAGGGGAGTGACGCACCTGGTGCTAATATTAGGGTGGGACAGAGAACCTTCAATTCTAGGAGGCAGCAAGATTCTAGACAGAGTAGTCAAGTCATTCGCTCTTGTGATACTTGTGGGAGACGACATAGTGGACGGTGCTTCCTTACTACAAAAACTTGTTACGGGTGCGGTCAACCTGGGCATATTAGGAGGGATTGTCCGATGGCACATCAATCACCAGATTCTGCTCGTGGTTCCACTCAGCCAGCTTCATCTGCTCCGTCAGTTGCTGTCTCATCTGGCCGGGAGGTTAGTGGATCGAGAGGTAGAGGTGCGGGTACTTCCTCTCAAGGCAGACCATCTGGGTCCGGACATCAAAGTTCTATTGGTAGAGGCCAAGCGAGGGTGTTTGCTTTAACACAGCAGGAGGCTCAAACATCCAATGCCGTGGTCTCAGGTATTCTCTCCGTTTGTAATATGAATGCTCGAGTACTATTTGATCCTGGTGCTACCCATTCTTTTATCTCTCCATGTTTTGCATCTCGGTTGGGTAGAGGTCGTGTTAGGAGAGAGGAACAATTAGTGGTGTCTACTCCTTTAAAGGAGATATTTGTGGCCGAGTGGGAATATGAGTCTTGTGTAGTGCGAGTCAAGGATAAAGACACTTCGGTGAATCTAGTGGTGCTAGACACCTTAGACTTTGATGTAATCTTGGGGATGAATTGGTTATCACCCTGTCATGCTAGTGTGGACTGCTATCATAAATTGGTTAGATTTGATTTCCCCGGTGAACCATCATTTAGTATTCAAGGGGATAGGAGTAATGCTCCAACCAATTTGATATCGGTCATATCTGCCAGAAGATTATTACGACAGGGTTGTATAGGTTACTTGGCTGTTGTAAAGGATAGTCAGGCAAAGATTGGAGATGTAACTCAAGTGTCGGTGGTGAAGGAGTTCGTGGATGTATTTCCTGAAGAGCTACCAGGTTTGCCTCCTGAACGGGAGGTTGAGTTTTGCATAGATTTGATTCTCGACACTAGACCTATATCCATACCCCCATATAGAATGGCACCTGCAGAGCTTAAAGAGCTTAAGGATCAGTTGGAGGATTTGTTGGATAAAGGTTTCATACGACCTAGTGTATCCCCATGGGGAGCACCAGTGTTATTTGTGAAGAAGAAAGATGGGTCACTTAGGCTGTGCATTGATTATCGACAGCTTAATAAAGTGACGGTGAAGAATAAATATCCTCTCCCAAGGATAGATGATTTATTTGATCAACTACAAGGAGCACAATGTTTTTCTAAGATAGATCTGCGATCTGGGTACCATCAGTTGAGAATCCGGAACGAAGATATACCCAAGACCGCATTTCGAACAAGATATGGGCACTATGAGTTCTTAGTGATGTCATTTGGGCTCACGAATGCTCCTGCAGCCTTTATGGATTTGATGAACCGAGTGTTCAAACCTTATTTGGATAAGTTTGTAGTGGTGTTTATTGATGATATTTTGATATATTCAAAGAGTCGAGAGGAGCATGAGCAGCATCTTAAGATAGTGCTCCAAATTTTGAGAGAACATCGATTGTATGCTAAGTTCTCCAAGTGTGAGTTTTGGCTCGAAAGTGTTGCATTCTTGGGGCATGTGGTATCTAAGGAGGGGATACGAGTTGATACAAAGAAAATTGAAGCAGTGGAAAAATGGCCAAGGCCAACATCAGTTACGGAGATTAGAAGCTTTGTGGGTTTAGCTGGCTATTATCGTCGCTTTGTGAAAGACTTCTCCAAAATAGTTGCCCCTTTGACTAAGCTGACACGTAAAGATACAAAATTTGAGTGGTCTGATGCTTGTGAGAATAGTTTTGAGAAGCTTAAGGCATGTCTCACCACAGCTCCAGTGTTAAGCCTGCCGCAAGGCACAGGGGGTTACACGGTGTTTTGTGATGCATCGGGGGTTGGTTTAGGATGTGTATTGATGCAACATGGGAAGGTGATTGCGTATGCATCTAGGCAACTTAAAAGGCATGAGCAGAATTACCCCATACACGATTTGGAAATGGCAGCAATCGTGTTTGCCTTAAAGATTTGGAGACATTACTTGTATGGTGAGACTTGCGAGATATACACGGACCACAAAAGTCTGAAGTATATATTTCAGCAGAGGGATCTTAACTTACGGCAACGTAGATGGATGGAGTTGCTAAAGGATTATGATTGTACTATTCTTTATCATCCCGGTAAGGCCAATGTAGTGGCGGATGCCTTGAGTCGAAAATCAATGGGAAGCTTGGCACATATTTCCATTGGTAGGAGATCTTTGGTTAGAGAGATCCGTAGTTTGGGAGACATAGGTGTGCGTTTGGAAGTTGCGGAGACAAATGCTTTGTTAGCACACTTTAGAGTGAGGCCTATTTTAATGGACAGGATTAAAGAAGCACAAAGTAAAGATGAATTTGTGATTAAGGCCTTAGAGGATCCTCAGGGTAGGAAAGGAAAAATGTTTACTAAAGGCACAGATGGAGTGTTGAGGTATGGAACCAGACTTTATGTGCCTGATGGTGACGGGTTGAGGAGAGAAATATTAGAGGAAGCTCACATGGCAGCTTATGTGGTACATCCAGGGGCTACAAAAATGTATCAAGATTTGAAAGAGGTGTATTGGTGGGAAGGACTTAAGAGAGATGTAGCTGAGTTTGTCTCTAAGTGCCTGGTTTGTCAGCAGGTTAAGGCCGAGCATCAAAAGCCTGCAGGGCTACTACAGCCATTACCAGTACCCGAGTGGAAGTGGGAACATATTGCTATGGACTTTGTAATGGGTTTGCCTCGAACCAGTGGGGGATATGATTCAATTTGGATAGTAGTGGACCGGTTAACAAAGTCAGCTCATTTTCTTCCGGTTAAGACTACTTATGGGGCTGCCCAATATGCTCGAGTTTATGTGGATGAGATAGTGCGACTACATGGTATTCCCATTTCTATAGTATCTGACAGAGGAGCTCAGTTTACTAGTAGGTTTTGGGGAAAGTTGCAAGAAGCATTGGGCACTAAGTTGGATTTCAGCACAGCTTTCCACCCTCAGACTGATGGACAATCTGAACGGACCATACAGACATTGGAGGATATGTTGAGGGCTTGTGTGATAGACCTTGGTGTCAGGTGGGAACAATATTTACCCTTAGTGGAATTTGCCTACAACAACAGTTTCCAAACTAGCATCCAAATGGCACCATTTGAGGCCTTATATGGACGAAGATGTAGGTCACCCATTGGATGGCTAGAGGTGGGAGAAAGGAAACTTTTGGGGCCTGAATTGGTGCAGGATGCAACCGAGAAAATACACATGATCCGTCAAAGGATGTTAACAGCACAAAGTAGACAGAAATCATATGCTGATAACCGACGGAGAGACTTGGAGTTCCAAGTAGGAGATCATGTATTTTTGAAAGTTTCGCCAACTAAAGGGGTAATGAGGTTTGGCAAGAAAGGGAAGTTAAGTCCTCGGTATATAGGGCCATTCGAGATCTTAGAAAAGGTTGGAGCGGTGGCTTATCGTTTGGCATTACCACCAGACCTCTCTAATATTCATCCCGTGTTTCATGTGTCCATGCTTAGGAAGTACAACCCAGATCCATCACATGTAATACGGTATGAAACAATTCAGTTGCAAGATGATCTAACCTATGAGGAACAACCGGTAGCTATCCTTGATAGGCAAGTTAAAAAGCTCCGTTCAAAGGATGTAGCCTCAGTGAAAGTGTTGTGGCGGAATCACACTAGCGAGGAGGTAACGTGGGAAGCTGAGGATGAGATGCGGACAAAGCATCCACACCTCTTCGATATGTAAAGGTAAGCCACTCTACATTGAATTTAAATTCGGGGACCGAATTTTTATTAGTGGGGGAGAATGTGAGACCCTATCAAGCTCGATTAAAAGACGGTATTGTATCGAGTGGTACAATTAAGTTAAATCGAGCCTTGAACTAGTTCAAATAGAAATTCTAAGAGGAATTTGAAAATTTTAAAACCAACAGAATGGTTTAGAATAGTGATTTGGAGTTCAAGGTCCAGTTTGGAGTCCATCAGAAAATTGACCGATTAGGGACAAAACGGTCATTTTACCATTTGATGATAAAATGGAGATTTTTAGCCAAGATTTGATCACATTTGACCAAGAATAATTATATGAAATATAATTATGATTATTGGAGTATAAAATGATGTTTAGTAGTGAAAAATTTTGATTCTCGGTATTTATAGAGCACAAGGGCAAAATGGTAATTTTGCCACTAGTGGACTAAACGAAATTTTTTTTTAAACAATTTTTGCCCCATTTAGTTAATATTGATCAATATTAGTGTTATTTTAGGTTGAAAAGTAGAAATAATGAGATTTCGGTACATTTCAGAGTATAAGGGCAAAATCGTAATTTTTTTGTCTCGGGGGCAAATCAGTAAAATTTTCGGCCCAGCACTTGTCAAGACCAAGGGATTTTAATTGTGGTAGGATTGGATAAATACCAGAATATTTGTGGTGGAAAATTAAGAAGAAAAAGTCAAAAAGTTAAAAATTTGGCCAATAAGCATGTGACACATGGCATGCTTGATTATTTTATTATTTTCTATAGAAATCAGCCCATTAAATCCCCAATTCCCTCACCATATTCGGCCTAGACATCCAGCAACCAGAAAAAAGGAAGAACAAAAGGAAAAACAAGAAAACCTAGGTGGAAATTCAAAGAAAAAGTGAAGAAATCAAGGAAACAAGCTAGGTAAGTTAAAATTTCTTTAATTCTCCTTGATACCTAGCTTACCCATGCTTTTGTTCTTGATTTCCATGGTTGAATATTGAGTTATCATGATGAATTCAATTCTGAAAAATGGGTATGGAAGAGGAATTGTTGTTGGAATAATTTGATTTTAGACTATGTTAGTGTTTAGGGATAGTTAAGCATGGTTATGAACAAAAACACAAAAGAAATATTCAATTTCTCTAGGGTTCCTTGTTGGCTGAACCATGAGGGCTGAATATCAATGGGGTATTGTTTTTATTTCAAGGAAAATGGCATGGAAAATGATGAAGTAAGGTGAAACGGTTATGTAGAAAAAGATTCGATGCTAGTACACCAAATGACCAAATTTTTTTCTATAAGGAATTGTGAGGGTTCTAATGCTGAATTTGGCTTTATTTAAATGTATGTGGTAAATTAAGGTATTAGAGGAGAAATGAATTAATTTGGAGGTGATTTGGACACAATCGCCGATTAATCGGGTGATCGGTCAAATTTAATCGATACCGTGATTAAGCGGTAATCGGACATATTTTTGCATTACATATCAAGCATTAGTAGTTTAAATTAATTTATATCAATTTAGGGACAATATAGTAAATTCCTCGACTTTGTTATTTGTCAAGGTGGTGAGACGTCCGGAAAAGGCAAAGGAATTACGCCTGAGGACTATTAGTCAGAGTTCACCCAGAATCTGAATTTTCAACACCTGTGAGTGGACTGCCTATCAAAATTGTTTTGGGAATATGACTATTTTGAACAAAGTGTTTGAATGATTTTATGAAATTTTTCATGAAAATGAATGCCTTGGGAACAAGCTTTTGAGAAAAGGTTTATGTTATGAAATGTGGTTATTATGGATTTCTATGTGGCTGCATTATGTTGATATACATATATGCTTGAATATAATGTTGTGTAATTATGTTGACTCGGCTATGTGCGAGTAGGGAGTGTGCATAAGCCGAGGATGACCCGGTTATGTGCGAGTAGGGAGTGCGCATAATCCGGTGATGACCCAGCCATGTGCGAGTAGGGAGTGCGCATGAGCTGGTGATGATGATGATGATGAGCTGGTGATGATGATGATGGGTTGATGAGATGATGATGATGGGTATATACGTATATATATATATACATATGTAAATGTGTGTGATATAGCAAATTGATGGACAATGATTTATGGTTGTAATGTACGTAAAATTTGACACATTATACTTTGAGAATTTTCATGAATGTTAGGTTGATTTTATTAGTTTAGCAGGATGGCTATTGTTGAGTGAGGAAAAATGTTTCTCTTGTTGCTTTGTTTTCACTGCATCGAAATTCATGCTCGCTGTAGCGAAAAACTCTGGGGTTTGGAGGGGTTTTAAATAGGAATGAACTAAATTGCATTGTTTGAAACAAGTGTATCATGATTTTAAATTTTTCCTAATTGTTGCTTGTTCCCTTCCTTGTTCACTCACTGGGTTTATACTCACCATTTTCAAATTCATGTTTTCAGATCACGAGGTAGCCGATAATTAGGACGAGGTGTCCTTGTAGATCTGTGTACATCTTCTGGTAGGTGTCTCGGCATTCGGTAGTGTATATCCATCCGAGTCACTCCGCTGGAGGTCGAGTATTATTTTGTTATGTATAGATGAACTTAAATGTAAATTTTAAAAGAGTAATGCCAGTACGAGTTGGCAATGTGTATCACTATTTTGACTCAAAGTCATGAAATACGACTTAGTGATAATAAATAGAATCATAAGTAAAATAAATAATAGGCTTGCTTGGATTTAGTGGATTATGTCCATTGGACCCATGCGCCGGTCATGACCCGGAATTTGGGTCGTGACACTTTCGGTTCATGTTTTTTGAGAAAATATTCAATTATCATTTAATTTAGCCAAAAAGGTAAAAAAATTCAACTTAAAATCAATTAGAAGATTGTAAAACCACTTAAAGCGAGTAATAAGGCTTTCGAAGGCATCAAGGACTACAAATGGACGTTTCTTGTCAATAGATGGCTTTCGCTTCATGTTTTTTGAGAAAAATATTCAATTATAATTTATTTTAGCCAAAAAGGTAAAACAATTCAACTTAAAATCAATTATAAGCTTGTAAAACCACTTAAAGCGAGTAATAAGGCTTTCGAAGGCATTAGGGACTACAAATGGACCTTCTTTGTCAATGGATGGCTTTTGCTTCATGTTTCTAGAGATACACATTCAATTATAATCTGGTTTCACCAAAAGGTAAAAAAAATTCAACTTAAAATCAATTACGAGATTATGAAACCATTTAAAGCGAGTAATAAGGCTTTCGAAGGCATCAATGACTATAAATGTACCTTTCTTGTCAATGGATGGCTTTCGCTTCACGTTTCTAGAGGTAAACATTCAATTATAATCTGTTTTAACAAAAAACGTAAATAAATTCAACTAAAAATCAATTATGAAACTAAAAAACCATTTAAAGTGTGTAATAAGGCTTCTAACGGCATGAGTAACTATAAAGGAACTTTTCTTCACAATGAATATCTTTCATTTCATGTTTCTCGAGGTAAATATTCAATTATAATCTGTTTTAACCTAAAAGGTAAAAAAACTCAACTGAAAAACAATTACGAGATTATAAAACCCTTTAAAGCGAGTAATAAGGCTTCCGAAGGTATATGTGACTATAAAGGAACTTTTCTTCTCAATGAATATCTTTTGCTTCATATTTCTCGAGGTAAACATTCAATTATAATCTGTTTTAACCAAAAATGTAAAAAAAATTCAACTTAAAATCAATTACGAGATTATGAAACCATTTAAAGCGAGCAATAAGGCTTTCGAAGGCATGTGTGACTATAAATGGACTTTTTTTTATCAATGGATGGATTTCGCTTCATGTTTTTCGAGAAAAATATTCAACTATAATTTATTTCAGCCAAAAAGGTAAAAAAATTCAGCTTAAAATCAGTTATAAGATTATAAAACCACTTAAAGCGAGTAATAAGTATTTCGAAGGCATCAATGACTACGAATGGACTTTTCTTGTCAATGGATGGCTTTCGCTTCATGTTTCTAGAAGTAAACATTCAATTATAATTTGTTTTAACCAAAAAGGTAAAACAATTCAACTTAAAATCAATTACGAGATTCTGAAACCATTTAAAGCGAGTAATAAGGCTTTCGAAGGCATCAATGACTATAAATGTACTTTTCTTGTCAATGGATGGCTTTCGCTTCACGTTTTTAGAGGTAAAAATTCAATTATAATCTGTTTTAACCAAAAACGTAAATAAATTCAACTGAAAATCAATTATGAAACTAAAAAACCATTTAAAGTGAGTAATAAGGCTTCCGACGGCATGAGTGACTATAAAGGAACTTTTCTTCTCAATGAATATCTTTCGCTTTATGTTTCTCGAGGTAAACATTCAATTATAATCTGTTTTAACAAAAAAGGTAAAAAAATTCAACTTAAAAACAATTACGAGATTATGAACCCTTTAAAGCGAGTAATAAGGCTTACGAAGGTATGAGTGACTATAAAGGAACCTTTCTTCTCAATGAATATCTTTTGCTTCATGTTTCTCGAGGTAAACATTCAATTATAATCTGTTTTAACCAAAAAGGTAAAAAAATTTAACTTAAAATCAATTACGAGATTATGAAACCATTTAAAGCAAGTAATAAGGCTTTCAACGGCATGAGTGACTATAAATGGACTTTTTTTGTCAATGGATGACTTTCGCTTCATGTTTTTTGAGAAAATATTCAATTATCATTTAATTTAGCCAAAAAGGTAAAAAAATTCAACTCAAAATCAATTATAAGATTGTAAAACTACTTAAAGCGAGTAATAAGGCTTTTGAAGGCATCAAGGACTACAAATGGACTTTTCTTGTCAATAGATGGCTTTCGCTTCATGTTTTTCGAGAAAAATATTCAATTATAATCTCTTTTAACCTAAAAAGTAAAAAAACTCAACTGAAAAAAATTACGAGATTATGAAACCCTTTAAAGCGAGTAATAAGGCTTCCAAAGGTATATGTGACTATAAAGGAACTTTTCTTCTCAATGAATATCTTTTGCTTCATGTTTCTCGAGGTAAACATTCAATTATAATCTGTTTTAACCAAAAAGGTAAAAAAAATTCAACTTAAAATCAATTACGAGATTATGAAACCATTTAAAGCGAGTAATAAGGCTTTCGAAGGCTTGAGTGACTATAAATGGACTTTTTTTTATCAATGGATGGCTTTCGCTTCATGTTTTTCGAGAAAAATATTCAACTATAATTTATTTCAGCCAAAAACGTATAATAATTCAACTTAAAATCAATTATAAGATTATAAAATCACTTAAAGCGAGTAATAAGGATTTCGAAGGCATCAATGACTACGAATGGACTTTTCTTATCAATGGATGGCTTTCGCTTCATGTTTCTAGAGGTAAACATTCAATTATAATCTGTTTTAACCAAAAAGGTAAAACAATTCAACTTAAAATTAATTACGAGATTCTGAAACCATTTAAAGCGAGTAATAAGGCTTTCGAAGGCATCAATGACTATAAATGTACTTTTCTTGTCAATGGATGGCTTTCGCTTCACGTTTCTAGAGGTAAAAATTCAATTATAATCTGTTTTAACCAAAAACGTAAATAAATTCAACTGAAAATCAATTATGAAACTAAAAAACCATTTAAAGTGAGTAATAAGGCTTCCGACGACATGAGTGACTATAAAGGAACTTTTCTTCTCAATGAATATCTTTCGCTTTATGTTTCTCGAGGTAAACATTCAATTATAATCCGTTTTAACAAAAAAGGTAAAAAAAATTTAACTTAAAAACAATTACGAGATTATGAACCCTTTAAAGCGAGTAATAAGGCTTACGAAGGTATAAGTGACTATAAAGGAACCTTTCTTCTCAATGAATATCTTTTGCTTCATGTTTCTCGAGGTAAACATTCAATTATAATCTGTTTTAACCAAAAAGGTAAAAAAATTTAACTTAAAATCAATTACGAGATTATGAAACCATTTAAAGCAAGTAATAAGGCTTTCGACAGCATGAGTGACTATAAATGGACTTTTTTTATCAATGGATGACTTTCGCTTCATGTTTTTTGAGAAAATATTCAATTATCATTTAATTTAGCCAAAAAGGTTAAAAAATTCAACTTAAAATGAATTATAAGATTGTAAAACCACTTAAAGCGAGTAATAAGGCTTTCGAAGGCATCAAGGACTACAAATGGACTTTTCTTGTCAATAGATGGCTTTCGCTTCATGTTTTTCGAGAAAAATATTCAATTATAATTTATTTTAGCCAAAAAGGTAAAACAATTCAACTTAAAATCAATTATAAGCTTGTAAAACCACTTAAAGCGAGTAATAAGGCTTTCGAAGGCATCAGGGACTACAAATGGACCTTTTTTGTCAATGAATGGCTTTCGCTTCATGTTTCTAGAGATACACATTCAATTATAATCTGTTTTAACCAAAAGGTAAAAAAAATTCAACTTAAAATCAATTACGAGATTATGAAACCATTTAAAGCGAGTAATAAGGCTTTCGAAGGCATCAATGACTATAAATGTACTTTTCTTGTCAATGGATGGCTTTCGCTTCACATTTCTAGAGGTAAACATTCACTTTTAATCTGGTTTAACCAAAAACGTAAATAAATTCAACTAAAAATCAATTATGAAACTAAAATACCATTTAAAGTGAGTAATAAGGCTTTTGACGGCATGAGTGACTATAAAGGAACTTTTCTTCTCAATGAATATCTTTCATTTCATGTTTCTCGAGGTAAATATTCAATTATAATCTGTTTTAACCTAAAAGGTAAAAAAACTCAACTGAAAAATAATTACGAGATTATGAAACCCTTTAAAGCGAGTAATAAGGCTTCCGAAGGTATATGTGACTATAAAGAAACTTTTCTTCTCAATGAATATCTTTTGCTTCATGTTTCTCGAGGTAAACATTCAATTATAATCTGTTTTAACCAAAAAGGTAAAAACAATTCAACTTAAAATCAATTACGAGATTATGAAACCATTTAAAGCGAGTAATAAGGCTTTCGAAGGCATGAGTGACTATAAATGGACTTTTTTGTCAATGGATGGCTTTCGCTTCACGTTTCTAGAGGTAAAAATTCAATTATAATCTGTTTTAACCAAAAACATAAATAAATTCAACTGAAAATCAATTATGAATCTAAAAAACCATTTAAAGTGAGTAATAAGGCTTCCGACGGCATGAGTGACTATAAAGGAACTTTTCTTCTCAATGAATGTCTTTTGCTTCATGTTTCTCGAGGTAAACATTCAATTATAATCTGTTTTAACCAAAAAGGTAAAAAAATTCAACTTAAAATCAATTACGAGATTATGACACCATTTAAAGCGAGTAATAAGGCTTTTGAAGGCATAAGTGACTATAAATGGACTTTTTTTTATCAATGGATGGCTTTCGCTTCATGTTTTTCGAGAAAAATATTCAACTATAATTTATTTCAGCCAAAAAGGTAAAAAAATTCAACTTAAAAACAACTATAAGATTGTAAAACCACTTAAAGCGAGTAATAAAGCTTTCGAAGGCATCAATGACTACGAATGGACTTTTCTTGTCAATGGATGGCTTCCACTTCATGTTTCTAGAGGTAAACATTCAATTATAATATGTTTTAATAAAAAAGGTAAAACAATTCAACTTAAAATCAATTATGAGATTCTGAAACCATTTAAAGCGAGTAGTAAGGCTTTCGAAGGCATCAATGACTATAAATGTACTTTTCTTGTCAATGGATGGCTTTCGCTTCACGTTTTTAGAGGTAAAAATTCAATTATAATCTGTTTTAACCAAAAACGTAAATAAATTCAACTGAAAATCAATTATGAAACTAAAAAACCATTTAAAGTGAGTAATAAGGCTTCCGACGGCATGAGTGACTATAAAGGAACTTTTCTTCTCAATGAATATCTTTCGCTTTACGTTTCTCGAGGTAAACATTCAATTATAATCTGTTTTAACAAAAAAGGTAAAAAAATTCAACTTAAAAACAATTACGAGATTATGAACCCTTTAAAGCGAGTAATAAGGCTTACGAAGGTATGAGTGACTATAAAGGAACCTTTCTTGTCAATGAATATCTTTTGCTTCATGTTTCTCGAGGTAAACATTCAATTATAAACTGTTTTAACCAAAAAGGTAAAAAAATTTAACTTAAAATCAATTACGAGATTATGAAACCATTTAAAGCAAGTAATAAGGCTTTCGACGGCATGAGTGACTATAAATGGACTTTTTTTTTATCAATGGATGGATTTCGCTTCATGTTTTTCGAGAAAAATATTCAACTATAATTTATTTCAACCAAAAAGGTAAAAAAATTCAGCTTAAAATCAATTATAAGATTATAAAACCACTTAAAGCGAGTAATAAGGATTTCGAAGGCATCAATGACTACGAATGGACTTTTCTTGTCAATGGATGGCTTTCGCTTCATGTTTCTGGAGGTAAACATTCAACTATAATCTGTTTTAACCAAAAAGGTAAAACAATTCAACTTAAAATCAATTACGAGATTCTGAAACCATTTAAAGCGAGTAATAAGGCTTTCGAAGGCATCAATGACTATAAATGTACTTTTCTTGTCAATGGATGGCTTTCGCTTCATGTTTCTAGAGGTAAACATTCAATTATAATCTGTTTTAACCAAAAAGGTAAAACAATTCAACTTAAAATCAATTACGAGATTCTGAAACCATTTAAAGCGAGTAATAAGGCTTTCGAAGGCATCAATGACTATAAATGTACTTTTCTTGTCAATGGATGGCTTTCGCTTCACGTTTCTAGAGGTAAAAATTCAATTATAATCTGTTTTAACCAAAACCGTAAATAAATTCAACTGAAAATCAATTATGAAACTAAAAAACCATTTAAAGTGAGTAATAAGACTTCCGACGGCATGAGTGACTATAAAGGAACTTTTCTTCTCAATGAATATCTTTCGCTTTATGTTTCTCGAGGTAAACATTCAATTATAATCTGTTTTAACAAAAAAGGTACAAAAATTCAACTTAAAAACAATTACGAGATTATGAACCCTTTAAAGCGAGTAATAAGGCTTACGAAGGTATGAGTGACTATAAAGGAACCTTTCTTGTCAATGAATATCTTTTGCTTCATGTTTCTCGAGGTAAACATTCAATTATAATTTTTTTTAACCAAAAAGGTAAAAAAATTTAACTTAAAATCAATTACGAGATTATGAAACCATTTAAAGCAAGTAATAAGGCTTTCGACGGCATGAGGGACTATAAATGGACTTTTTTTGTCAATGGATGACTTTCGCTTCATGTTTTTTGAGAAGATGTTCAATTATCATTTAATTTAGCCAAAAAGGTAAAAAAATTCAACTTAAAATCAATTATAAGATTGTAAAACCACTTAAAGCGAGTGATAAGGCTTTCGAAGGCATCAAGGACTACAAATGGACTTTTCTTGTCAATAGATGGCTTTCGCTTCATGTTTTTCGAGAAAAATATTCAATTATAATTTATTTTAGCCAAAAAGGTAAAACAATTCAACTTAAAATCAATTATAAGCTTGTAAAACCACTTAAAGCGATTAATAAGGCTTTCGAAGGCATCAGGGACTACAAATGGACCTTTTTTGTCAATGGATGGCTTTCGCTTCATGTTTCTAGAGATACACATTCAATTTTAATCTGTTTTAACCAAAAGGTAAAAAAAATTCAACTTAAAATCAATTACGAGATTATGAAACCATTTAAAGCGAGTAATAAGGCTTTCGAAGGCATCAATGACTATAAATGTACTTTTCTTGTCAATAGATGGCTTTCGCTTCATGTTTCTAGAGGTAAACATTCAATTATAATCTGTTTTAACCAAAAAGGTAAAACAATTCAACTTAAAATCAATTACGAGATTCTGAAACCATTTAAAGCGAGTAATAAGGCTTTCGAAGGCATCAATGACTATAAATGTACTTTTCTTGTCAATGGATGGCTTTCGCTTCACGTTTCTAGAGGTAAAAATTCAATTATAATCTGTTTTAACCAAAACCGTAAATAAATTCAACTGAAAATCAATTATGAGACTAAAAAACCATTTAAAGTGAGTAATAAGACTTCCGACGGCATGAGTGACTATAAAGGAACTTTTCTTCTCAATGAATATCTTTCGCTTTATGTTTCTCGAGGTAAACATTCAATTATAATCTGTTTTAAGAAAAAAGGTAAAAAAATTCAACTTAAATACAATTACGAGATTATGAACCCTTTAAAGCGAGTAATAAGGCTTACGAAGGTATGAGTGACTATAAAGGAACCTTTCTTGTCAATGAATATCTTTTGCTTCATGTTTCTCGAGGTAAACATTCAATTATAATCTGTTTTAACCAAAAATGTAAAACAATTCAACTTAAAATCAATTACGAGATTATGAAACCATTTAAAGCAAGTAAGAAGGCTTTTGAAGGCATGGGTGACTATAAATGGACTTTTTTTGTCAATGGATGGCTTTCGCTTCATGTTTTTTGAGAAAATATTCAATTATCATTTATTTTAGCCGAAAAAGTAAAAAAATTCAACTTAAAATCAATTATAAGATTGTAAAACCACTTAAAGCAAGTAATAAGGCTTTCGAAGGCATCAAGGAGTAGAAATGGACTTTTTTTGTCAATGGATGGCTTTCGCTTCATGTTTTTAGAGAAAAATATTCAATTATAATTTATTTCAGCCAAAGAGGTAAAAAAATTCAACTTAAAATCAATTATAAGATTATAAAACCACTTAGAGCGAGTAATAAGGCTTTCGAAAGCATCAATGACTACAAATGGACTTTTCTTGTCAATGGATGGCTTTCGCTTCATGTTTCTAGAGGTAAACATTCAATTATAATCTATTTTAACCAAAAAGGTAAAACAATTCAACTTAAAATCAATTACGAGATTCTGAAACCATTTAAAGCGAGTAATAAGGCTTTCGAAGGCATCAATGACTATAAATGTACTTTTCTTGTCAATGGATGGCTTTCGCTTCACGTTTTTAGAGGTGAAAATTCAATTATAATCTGTTTTAACCAAAAACATAAATAAATTCAACTGAAAATCAATTATGAAACTAAAAAACCATTTAAAGTGAGTAATAAGGCTTCTGACGGCATGAGTGACTATAAAGGAACTTTTCTTCTCAATGAATATCTTTCGCTTTATGTTTCTCGAGGTAAACATTCAATTATAATCTGTTTTAACAAAAAAGGTAAAAAAATTCAACTTAAAAACAATTACGAGATTATGAACCCTTTAAAGCGAGTAATAAGGCTTACGAAGGTATGAGTGACTATAAAGGAACCTTTCTTGTCAATGAATATCTTTTGCTTCATGTTTCTCGAGGTAAACATTCAATTATAATTTTTTTTAACCAAAAAGGTAAAAAAATTTAACTTAAAATCAATTACGAGATTATGAAACCATTTAAAGCAAGTAATAAGGCTTTCGACGGCATGAGGGACTATAAATGGACTTTTTTTGTCAATGGATGACTTTCGCTTCATGTTTTTTGAGAAGATGTTCAATTATCATTTAATTTAGCCAAAAAGGTAAAAAAATTCAACTTAAAATCAATTATAAGATTGTAAAACCACTTAAAGCGAGTGATAAGGCTTTCGAAGGCATCAAGGACTACAAATGGACTTTTCTTGTCAATAGATGGCTTTCGCTTCATGTTTTTCGAGAAAAATATTCAATTATAATTTATTTTAGCCAAAAAGGTAAAACAATTCAACTTAAAATCAATTATAAGCTTGTAAAACCACTTAAAGCGATTAATAAGGCTTTCGAAGGCATCAGGGACTACAAATGGACCTTTTTTGTCAATGGATGGCTTTCGCTTCATGTTTCTAGAGATACACATTCAATTTTAATCTGTTTTAACCAAAAGGTAAAAAAAATTCAACTTAAAATCAATTACGAGATTATGAAACCATTTAAAGCGAGTAATAAGGCTTTCGAAGGCATCAATGACTATAAATCTACTTTTCTTGTCAATGGATGGCTTTCGCTTCACGTTTCTAGAGGTAAAAATTCAATTATAATCTGTTTTAACCAAAACCGTAAATAAATTCAACTGAAAATCAATTATGAAACTAAAAAACCATTTAAAGTGAGTAATAAGACTTCCGACGGCATGAGTGACTATAAAGGAACTTTTCTTCTCAATGAATATCTTTCGCTTTATGTTTCTCGAGGTAAACATTCAATTATAATCTGTTTTAACAAAAAAGGTAAAAAAATTCAACTTAAAAACAATTACGAGATTATGAACCCTTTAAAGCGAGTAATAAGGCTTACGAATGTATGAGTGACTATAAAGGAACCTTTCTTGTCAATGAATATCTTTTGCTTCATGTTTCTCGAGGTAAACATTCAATTATAATCTATTTTAACCAAAAAGGTAAAACAATTCAACTTAAAATCAATTACGAGATTCTGAAACCATTTAAAGCGAGTAATAAGGCTTTCGAAGGCATCAATGACTATAAATGTACTTTTCTTGTCAATGGATGGCTTTCGCTTCACGTTTTTAGAGGTGAAAATTCAATTATAATCTGTTTTAACCAAAAACATAAATAAATTCAACTGAAAATCAATTATGAAACTAAAAAACCATTTAAAGTGAGTAATAAGGCTTCTGACGGCATGAGTGACTATAAAGGAACTTTTCTTCTCAATGAATATCTTTCGCTTTATGTTTCTCGAGGTAAACATTCAATTATAATCTGTTTTAACAAAAAAGGTAAAAATATTCAACTTAAAAACAATTACGAGATTATGAACCCTTTAAAGCGAGTAATAAGGCTTACGAAGGTATGAGTGACTATAAAGGAACCTTTCTTGTCAATGAATATCTTTTGCTTCATGTTTCTCGAGGTAAACATTCAATTATAATTTTTTTAACCAAAAAGGTAAAAAAATTTAACTTAAAATCAATTACGAGATTATGAAACCATTTAAAGCAAGTAATAAGGCTTTCGACGGCATGAGGGACTATAAATGGACTTTTTTTGTCAATGGATGACTTTCGCTTCATGTTTTTTGAGAAGATGTTCAATTATCATTTAATTTAGCCAAAAAGGTAAAAAAATTCAACTTAAAATCAATTATAAGATTGTAAAACCACTTAAAGCGAGTGATAAGGCTTTCGAAGGCATCAAGGACTACAAATGGACTTTTCTTGTCAATAGATGGCTTTCGCTTCATGTTTTTCGAGAAAAATATTCAATTATAATTTATTTTAGCCAAAAAGGAAAAACAATTCAACTTAAAATCAATTATAAGCTTGTAAAACCACTTAAAGCGATTAATAAGGCTTTCGAAGGCATCAGGGACTACAAATGGACCTTTTTTGTCAATGGATGGCTTTCGCTTCATGTTTCTAGAGATACACATTCAATTTTAATCTGTTTTAACCAAAAGGTAAAAAAAATTCAACTTAAAATCAATTACGAGATTATGAAACCATTTAAAGCGAGTAATAAGGCTTTCGAAGGCATCAATGACTATAAATGTACTTTTCTTGTCAATGGATGGCTTTCGCTTCATGTTTCTAGAGGTAAACATTCAATTATAATCTGTTTTAACCAAAAAGGTAAAACAATTCAACTTAAAATCAATTACGAGATTCTGAAACCATTTAAAGCGAGTAATAAGGCTTTCGAAGGCATCAATGACTATAAATCTACTTTTCTTGTCAATGGATGGCTTTCGCTTCACGTTTCTAGAGGTAAAAATTCAATTATAATCTGTTTTAACCAAAACCGTAAATAAATTCAACTGAAAATCAATTATGAAACTAAAAAACCATTTAAAGTGAGTAATAAGACTTCCGACGGCATGAGTGACTATAAAGGAACTTTTCTTCTCAATGAATATCTTTCGCTTTATATTTCTCGAGGTAAACATTCAATTATAATCTGTTTTAACAAAAAAGGTACAAAAATTCAACTTAAAAACAATTACGAGATTATGAACCCTTTAAAGCGAGTAATAAGGCTTACGAAGGTATGAGTGACCATAAAGGAACCTTTCTTGTCAATGAATATCTTTTGCTTCATGTTTCTCGAGGTAAACATTCAATTATAATTTTTTTTAACCAAAAAGGTAAAAAAATTTAACTTAAAATCAATTACGAGATTATGAAACCATTTAAAGCAAGTAATAAGGCTTTCGACGGCATGAGGGACTATAAATGGACTTTTTTTGTCAATGGATGACTTTCGCTTCATGTTTTTTGAGAAGATGTTCAATTATCATTTAATTTAGCCAAAAAGGTAAAAAAATTCAACTTAAAATCAATTATAAGATTGTAAAACCACTTAAAGCGAGTGATAAGGCTTTCGAAGGCATCAAGGACTACAAATGGACTTTTCTTGTCAATAGATGGCTTTCGCTTCATGTTTTTCGAGAAAAATATTCAATTATAATTTATTTTAGCCAAAAAGGTAAAACAATTCAACTTAAAATCAATTATAAGCTTGTAAAACCACTTAAAGCGATTAATAAGGCTTTCGAAGGCATCAGGGACTACAAATGGACCTTTTTTGTCAATGGATGGCTTTCGCTTCATGTTTCTAGAGATACACATTCAATTTTAATCTGTTTTAACCAAAAGGTAAAAAAAATTCAACTTAAAATCAATTACGAGATTATGAAACCATTTAAAGCGAGTAATAAGGCTTTCGAAGGCATCAATGACTATAAATGTACTTTTCTTGTCAATGGATGGCTTTCGCTTCATGTTTCTAGAGGTAAACATTCAATTATAATCTGTTTTAACCAAAAAGGTAAAACAATTCAACTTAAAATCAATTACGAGATTCTGAAACCATTTAAAGCGAGTAATAAGGCTTTCGAAGGCATCAATGACTATGAATGTACTTTTCTTGTCAATGGATGGCTTTCGCTTCACGTTTCTAGAGGTAAAAATTCAATTATAATCTGTTTTAACCAAAAACGTAAATAAATTCAACTGAAAATCAATTATGAAACTAAAAAACCATTTAAAGTGAGTAATAAGACTTCCGACTGCATGAGTGACTATAAAGGAACTTTTCTTCTCAATGAATATCTTTCGCTTTATGTTTCTCGAGGTAAACATTCAATTATAATCTGTTTTAACAAAAAAGGTAAAAAAATTCAACTTAAAAACAATTACGAGATTATGAACCCTTTAAAGCGAGTAATAAGGCTTACGAATGTATGAGTGACTATAAAGGAACCTTTCTTGTCAATGAATATCTTTTGCTTCATGTTTCTTGAGGAAAACATTCAATTATAATATGTTTTAACCAAAAATGTAAAACAATTCAACTTAAAATCAATTACGAGATTATGAAACCATTTAAAGCAATTAAGAAGGCTTTTGAAGGCATGGGTGACTATAAATGGACTTTTTTTGTCAATGGATGGCTTTCGCTTCATGTTTTTTGAGAAAATATTCAATTATCATTTATTTTAGCCGAAAAGGTAAAAAAATTCAACTTAAAATCAATTATAAGATTGTAAAATCACTTAAAGCAAGTAATAAGGCTTTCGAAGGCATCAAGGAGTAGAAATGGACTTTTTTTGTCAATGGATGGCTTTCGCTTCATGTTTTTTGAGAAAAATATTCAATTATAATTTATTTCAGCCAAAGAGGTAAAAAAATTCAACTTAAAATCAATTATAAGATTATAAAACCACTTAGAGCGAGTAATAAGACTTTCGAAAGCATCAATGACTACAAATGGACTTTTCTTGTCAATGGATGGCTTTCGCTTCATGTTTCTAGAGGTAAACATTCAATTATAATCTATTTTAACCAAAAAGGTAAAACAATTCAACTTAAAATCAATTACGAGATTCTGAAACCATTTAAAGCGAGTAATAAGGCTTTCGAAGGCATCAATGACTATAAATGTACTTTTCTTGTCAATGGATGGCTTTCGCTTCACGTTTTTAGAGGTGAAAATTCAATTATAATCTGTTTTAACCAAAAACATAAATAAATTCAACTGAAAATCAATTATGAAACTAAAAAACCATTTAAGGTGAGTAATAAGGCTTCTGACGGCATGAGTGACTATAAAGGAACTTTTCTTCTCAATGAATATCTTTCGCTTTATGTTTCTCGAGGTAAACATTCAATTATAATCTGTTTTAACAAAAAAGGTACAAAAATTCAACTTAAAAACAATTACGAGATTATGAACCCTTTAAAGCGAGTAATAAGGCTTACGAAGGTATGAGTGACTATAAAGGAACCTTTCTTGTCAATGAATATCTTTTGCTTCATGTTTCTCGAGGTAAACATTCAATTATAATTTTTTTTAACCAAAAAGGTAAAAAAATTTAACTTAAAATCAATTACGAGATTATGAAACCATTTAAAGCAAGTAATAAGGCTTTCGACGGCATGAGTGACTATAAATGGACTTTTTTTGTCAATGGATGACTTTCGCTTCATGTTTTTTGAGAAGATGTTCAATTATCATTTAATTTAGCCAAAAAGGTAAAAAAATTCAACTTAAAATCAATTATAAGATTGTAAAACCACTTAAAGCGAGTGATAAGGCTTTCGAAGGTATCAAGGACTACAAATGGACTTTTCTTGTCAATAGATGGCTTTCGCTTCATGTTTTTCGAGAAAAATATTCAATTATAATTTATTCTAGCCAAAAAGGTAAAACAATTCAACTTAAAATCAATTATAAGCTTGTAAAACCACTTAAAGCGATTAATAAGGCTTTCGAAGGCATCAGGGACTACAAATGGACCTTTTTTGTCAATGGATGGCTTTCGCTTCATGTTTCTAGAGATACACATTCAATTTTAATCTGTTTTAACCAAAAGGTAAAAAAAATTCAACTTAAAATCAATTACGAGATTATGAAACCATTTAAAGCGAGTAATAAGGCTTTCGAAGGCATCAATGACTATAAATGTACTTTTCTTGTCAATGGATGGCTTTCGCTTCATGTTTCTAGAGGTAAACATTCAATTATAATCTGTTTTAACCAAAAAGGTAAAACAATTCAACTTAAAATCAATTACGAGATTCTGAAACCATTTAAAGCGAGTAATAAGGCTTTCGAAGGCATCAATGACTATAAATGTACTTTTCTTGTCAATGGATGGCTTTCGCTTCACGTTTCTAGAGGTAAAAATTCAATTATAATCTGTTTTAACCAAAAACGTAAATAAATTCAACTGAAAATCAATTATGAAACTAAAAAACCATTTAAAGTGAGTAATAAGACTTCTGACGGCATGAGTGACTATAAAGGAACTTTTCTTCTCAATGAATATCTTTCGCTTTATGTTTCTCGAGGTAAACATTCAATTATAATCTGTTTTAAGAAAAAAGGTAAAAAAATTCAACTTAAAAACAATTACGAGATTATGAACCCTTTAAAGCGAGTAATAAGGCTTACGAAGGTATGAGTGACTATAAAGGAACCTTTCTTGTCAATGAATATCTTTTGCTTCATGTTTCTCGAGGTAAACATTCAATTATAATCTGTTTTAACCAAAAATATAAAACAATTCAACTTAAAATCAATTACGAGATTATGAAACCATTTAAAGCAAGTAAGAAGGCTTTTGAAGGCATGGGTGACTATAAATGGACTTTTTTTGTCAATGGATGGCTTTCGCTTCATGTTTTTTGAGAAAATATTCAATTATCATTTATTTTAGCCGAAAAAGTAAAAAAATTCAACTTAAAATCAATTATAAGATTGTAAAACCACTTAAAGCAAGTAATAAGGCTTTCGAAGGCATCAAGGAGTAGAAATGGACTTTTTTTGTCAATGGATGGCTTTCGCTTCATGTTTTTAGAGAAAAATATTCAATTATAATTTATTTCAGCCAAAGAGGTAAAAAAATTCAACTTAAAATCAATTATAAGATTATAAAACCACTTAGAGCGAGTAATATGGCTTTCGAAAGCATCAATGACTACAAATGGACTTTTCTTGTCAATGGATGGCTTTCGCTTCATGTTTCTAGAGGTAAACATTCAATTATAATCTATTTTAACCAAAAAGGTAAAACAATTCAACTTAAAATCAATTACGAGATTATGAAACCATTTAAAGCGAGAAATAAGGCTTTCGAAGGCATCAATGACTATAAATGTACTTTTATTGTCAATGGATGGCTTTCGCTTCATGTTTCTAGAGGTAAAAATTCAATTATAATCTGTTTTAACCAAAAACGAAAATAAATTCAACTAAAAATCAATTATGAAACTAAAAAACCATTTAAAGTGAGTAATAAGGCTTCTGACGGCATGAGTGACTATAAAGGAACTTTTCTTCTCAATGAATATCTTTCATTTCATGTTTCTCGAGGTAAACATTCAATTATAATCTGTTTTAACCTAAAAGGTAAAAAAACTCAAATGAAAAAAATTACGAGATTATGAAACCCTTTAAAGCGAGTAATAAGGCTTTCGAAGGTATATGTGACTATAAAGGAGCTTTTCTTCTCAATGAATATCTTTTGCTTCATGTTTCTCGAGGTAAACATTCAATTATAATCTGTTTTAACCAAAAAGGTAAAAAAAATTTAACTTAAAATCAATTACGAGATTATGAAACCATTTAAAGCGAGTAATAAGGATTTTGAAGGCATGAGTGACTATAAATGGACTTTTTTTATCAATGGATGGCTTTCGCTTCATGTTTTTCGAGAAAAATATTCAACTATAATTTATTTCAACCAAAATCGTAAAATAATTCAACTTAAAATCGATTATAAGATTATAAAACCACTTAAAGCGAGTAATAAGGATTTCAAAGGCATCAATGACTACGAATGGACTTTTCTTGACAATGGATGGCTTTCGCTTCATGTTTCTCGAGGTAAACATTCAATTATAATCTGTTTTAACCGAAAAGGTAAAACAATTCAACTTAAAATCAATTACGAGATTTTGAAACCATTTAAAGCGAGTAATAAGGCTTTCGAAGGCATCAATGACTATAAATGTACTTTTCTTGTCAATGGATGGCTTTCGCTTCACGTTTTTAGAGGTAAAAATTCAATTATAATCTGTTTTAACCAAAAACGTAAATAAATTCAACTGAAAATCAATTATGAAACTAAAAAACCATTTAAAGTGAGTAATAAGGCTTCTGACGGCATGAGTGACTATAAAGGAACTTTTCTTCTCAATGAATATCTTTCATTTCATGTTTCTCGAGGTAAACATTCAATTATAATCTGTTTTAACCTAAAAGGTAAAAAAACTCAAATGAAAAAAATTACGAGATTATGAAACCCTTTAAAGCGAGTAATAAGGCTTTCGAAGGTATATGTGACTATAAAGGAACTTTTCTTCTCAATGAATATCTTTTGCTTCATGTTTCTCGAGGTAAACATTCAATTATAATCTGTTTTAACCAAAAAGGTAAAAAAAATTTAACTTAAAATCAATTACGAGATTATGAAACCATTTAAAGCGAGTAATAAGGATTTTGAAGGCATGAGTGACTATAAATGGACTTTTTTTATCAATGGATGGCTTTCGCTTCATGTTTTTCGAGAAAAATATTCAACTATAATTTATTTCAACCAAAATCGTAAAATAATTCAACTTAAAATCGATTATAAGATTATAAAACCACTTAAAGCGAGTAATAAGGATTTCAAAGGCATCAATGACTACGAATGGACTTTTCTTGACAATGGATGGCTTTCGCTTCATGTTTCTCGAGGTAAACATTCAATTATAATCTGTTTTAACCGAAAAGGTAAAACAATTCAACTTAAAATGAATTACGAGATTTTGAAACCATTTAAAGCGAGTAATAAGGCTTTCGAAGGCATCAATGACTATAAATGTACTTTTCTTGTCAATGGATGGCTTTCGCTTCACGTTTCTAGAGGTAAAAATTCAATTATAATCTGTTTTAACCAAAAACGTAAATAAATTCAACTGAAAATCAATTATGAAACTAAAAAACCATTTAAAGTGAGTAATAAGGCTTTCGACGGTATGAGTGACTATAAAGGAACTTTTCTTCTCAATGAATATCTTTCGCTTTATGTTTCTCGAGGTAAACATTCAATTATAATCTGTTTTAACAAAAAAGGTAAAAAAATTCAACTTAAAAACAATTACGAGATTATGAACCATTTAAAGCGAGTAATAAGGCTTACGAAGGTATGAGTGACTATAAAGGAACCTTTCTTGTCAATGAATATCTTTCGCTTTGTGTTTCTCGAGGTAAACATTCAATTATAATCTGTTTTAACAAAAAAGGTAAAAAAATTCAACTTAAAAACAATTACGAGATTATGAACCCTTTAAAGCGAGTAATAAGGCTTACGAAGGTATGAGTGACTATAAAGGAACCTTTCTTCTCAATGAATATCTTTTGCTTCATGTTTCTCGAGGTAAACATTCAATTATAATCTGTTTGATCCAAAAAGGCAAAAAAACTTATTTTAAAATCAATTACGAGATTATGAAACTATTTAAAGAAAGTAATAAGGCTTTCGAAGGCATGAGTGACTATAAATGGACTTTTTTTTTGTCAATGGATAGCTTTCGCTTCATGTTTTTTGAGAAAAATATTCAATTATAATTTATTTCAGCCAAAGAGGTAAAAAAATTCAACTTAAAATCAATTATAAGATTATAAAACCACTTAAAGCGAGTAATAAGGCTTTCGAAAGCATCAATGACTACAAATGGACTTTTCTTGTCAATGGATGGCTTTCGCTTCATATTTCTAGAGGTAAACATTCAATTATAATCTGTTTTAACCAAAAAGGTAAAACAATTCAACTTAAAATCAATTACGAGATTATGAAACCATTTAAAGCGAGTAATAAGGCTTTCGAAGGCATCAATGACTATAAATGTACTTTTCTTGTCAATGGATGGCTTTCGCTTCACGTTTCTAGAGGTAAAAATTCAATTATAATCTATTTTAAGCAAAAACGTAAATAAATTCAACTGAAAATCAATTATGAAACTAAAAAACCATTTAAAGTGAGCAGTAAGGCTTCCGACAGCAAGAGTGACTATAAAGGAACTTTTCTTCTCAATGAATATCTTTTGCTTCATGTTTCTCGAGGTAAACATTTAATTATAATCTGTTTTAACCAAAAAGGTAAAAAAATTTAACTTAAAATCAATTACGAGATTATGAAACCATTTAAAGCAAGTAATAAGGCTTTCGAAGGCATGAGTGACTATAAATGGACTTTTTTTGTCAATGGATGGCTTTCACTTCATGTTTTTCGAGAAAACTATTCAATTAGAATTTATTTCAGCCAAAAAGGTAAAACAATTCAACTTAAAATCAATTATAAGATTGTAAAACCACTTAAAGCGAGTAATAAGGCTTTCGAAGGCATCAATGACTACAAAAGGACTTTTCTTGTCAATGGATGGCTTTCGCTTCATGTTTCTAGAGGTAAACATTCAATTATAATCTGTTTTAACCAAAAAGGTAAAACAATTCAGCTTAAAATCAATTACGAGATTATGAAACCATTTAAAGCAAGTAATAAGGCTTTCAAAGGCATGAGTGACTATAAATGGACTTTTTTTGTCAATGGATGGCTTTCACTTCATGTTTTCTGAGAAAAATATTCAATCATAATTTATTTTAGCCAAAAAGGTAAAAAAATTCAACTTAAAATCAATTATAAGATTTTAAAACCACTTGAAGCGAGTAATAAGGCTTTCGAAAGCATCAATGACTACAAATGGACTTTTCTTGTTAATGGATGGCTTTTGCTTCATGTTTCTAGAGGCAAAGATTCAATTATAATCTGTTTTAACCAAAAAGGCAAAAAAAATTCAACTTAAAATCAATTACGAGATTATAAAAGTATTTAAAGCAAGTAATAAGCCTTTCGAACGCATCAATAACTATAAATGGAGTTTTCTTGTTAATGGATGGCTTTTGCTTCATGTTTCTAGAGGTAAACATTCAATTATAATCTATTTTAACTAAAAAGGTAAAAAAAATTCAACTTAAAATCAATTACGGGATTATGAAACCATTTAAAGAGAGTAATAAAGCTTCCGAAGGCATCAATGGCTATAAATAAACTTTTCTTGTCAATGGATGGCTTTCGCTTCAGGTTTCTAAGGGTAAACATTCAATTATGATATGTTTTAACCAAAAAGGCAACAAAAATTCAACTTAAAATCAATTACGAGATTATGAAACCATTTAAAGCGAGTAATAAGGCTTTTGAGGGCATCATTGACTATAAATGGACTTTTCTTGTCAATGAATGGCTTTCACTTCATGTTTCTAGAGGTAAACATTCAATTATAATCTGTTTTAACCAAAAAGGAAAAAAATTCAACTTAAAATCAATTACGAGATTATGAAACCATTTAAAGCGAGTAATAGGGCTTCTGAAGGCATCAATGACTATAAATGAACTTTTTTTGTCAATGGATGGCTTTCGCTTCAGGTTTCTAAAGGTAAACATTCAATTATAATCTGTTTTAACTAAAAAGGCAACAAAAATTCAACTTAAAATCAATTACAAGATTATGAAACCATTTAAAGCGAGTAATAAGGCTTCCGAAGGCATCAATGACTATAAATGGACGTTTCTTGTCAATGCATGGCTTTCACTTCATGTTTCTAGAGGTAAACATTCAATTAGAATCTGTTTTAACCAAAAAGGTAAAAGAATTCAACATAAAATCAATTATGAGATTATACAACCATTTCAAGTGAATAATAAGGCTTCCGAAGGCATCAATGACTATAAATAGACTTTTCTTGTCAATGGATGGCTTTTGCTTCATGTTTCTAGAGGTAACATTCAATTATAATCTGTTTTAACCAAAAAGGTAAAGGAAGTCAATATAAAATCAATTCTGAGACTATACAACCATTTGAAGCGAATAATAAGGCTTTCAAAAGCATAAGTGACTATAAATGAACTTTTCTTCCCAATGGATGGCTTTCACTTTCCGTTTCTCGAGGCAAAAAATCAATTATAATCTGTTTTAACCAAAAACGTAAATAAATTGAACTGAAAATCAATTATGAAACAATACAACCATTTAAAGCGAGCAATCAGGCTTCCGAAGCCATGAATGACTGTAAAGGAACTTTTCTTCTTAATGAATATCTTTCGTTTCATGTTTCTCGAGGTAAACATTCAATATAATCTGTTTTAACCAAAAAGGTCAAAAAAGTCAACCTAAAATCAATTACGAGATTATGAAACCATTTAAAGCAAGTAATAAGGCTTGCGAAGGAATGAGTGACTATAAATGGACTTTTTTTGTCAATGGATGGCTTTCGCTTCATGTTTTTCGAGAAAAACATTCAATTATAATTTATTTTAGCTTAAAGGTAAAAAAATTCAACTTAAAATGAATTACAAGATTTTGAAACCGTTTAAAGTGAGTAATAAGGCTTTCGAAGGCATCAATGACTATAAATGTACTTTTCTTATCAATGGATGACTTTCGCTTCATGTTTCTAGAGGTAAACATTCAACTATAATCTGTTTTAATCAAAAAGGTAAAAAATTCAACTTAAAATCAATTACGAGATTATGAAACCATTTAAAGCGAGTAATAAGGCTTTCGAACGCATCAATGACTATAAATGGACTTTTTTTGTCAATGGATGGCTTTCGCTTCATGTTTCTAGAGGTAAAGTTTCAATTATAATATGTTTTAACCAAAAAGGCCAAAAAAATTCAACTTAAAATCAATTACGAGATTATGAAACCATTTATAGTGAGTAATAAGGGTTTCAAAGGCATCAATGACTATAAATGTACTTTTCTTGTCAATGGATGGATTTCATTCCACATTTCTAGAGGTAAACATTTTATTAAAATCTGTTTTAACCAAAAAGGTCAAAAAATTCAACTTAAAATCAAATACGAAATGATGAAACCATTTAAAGCAAGTAATAAGGCTTTCGGAGGCATGAGTGACTACAAATGGACTTTTTTTTTCAATTGATGGCTTTTGCTTCATGTTTTTCGAGAAAAATATTCAATTATAATTTATTTTAACCAAAAAGTAAAAAAATTCAACTTAAAATCCATTATAAGATTGTAAAACCACTTAAAGCGAGTAATAAGGCTTTCAAAGGCATCGGGGACTACAAATGGACTTTTCTTGTCAATGGATGGCTTTCGCTTCATGTTTTCTAGAGGTAAACATTCAACTATAATCTGTTTTAACCAAAAAGGCAAAAAAAATTCAACTTAAAATCAATTACGAAATTATGAAACCATTTAAAACGAGTAATAAGGCTTCCGAACGCACCAATGACTATAAATGGGCTTTTCTTGCCAATGGATGGCTTTTGCTTCATGTTTCTAGAGGTAAACATTCAATTATAATATGTTTTAACCAAAAAGGTAAAAAAAAATTCAACTTAAAATCAAATACGAGATTATGAAACCATTTAAAGCGAGTAATAGGGCTTCCGAAGGCATCAATGGCTATAAATAAACTTTTCTTTTCAATTGATGGCTTTTGCTTTAGGTTTCTAAAGGTAAACATTCAATTATAATCTGTTTTAACCAAAAAGGTAAAAAAAATTAAACTCAAAATGAATTACAAGATTATGAAACCATTTAAAGTGAGTAATAAGGCTTCCGAAGGTATTAATGACTATAAATGGACTTTTCTTGTCAATGGATGGCTTTCGCTTCACGTTTCGAGAGGTAAAACATTCAATTATAATCTGTTTTAACCAAAAACGTAAATAAATTCAACTGAAAATCAATTATAAAACTATAAAACCATTTAAAGCGAGTAATCAGGCTTCCGAAGGCATGAATGACTATAAAGAAACTTTTCTTCTCAATGAATATCTTTCACTTCATGTTTCTCGAGGTAAACATTCAATTATAATCTATTTTAACCAAAAAGGTAAAAAAATTCAACTTAAAATCAATTACGAGATTATGAAACCATTTAAAGCAAGTAATAAGGCTTTCGAAGGTATGAGTGACTATAAATAGGCTTTTTTTTGTCAATGGATGGCTTTCGCTTCCTGTTTTTCGAGAAAAATATTCAATTATAATTTATTTTAACGAAAAAGTAAAAAAATTCAACTTAAAATCAATTATAAGATTATAAAACCACTTAAAGCGAGTAATAAGGCTTTCGAAGGCATCAGTGATTACATATGGACTTTTCTTGCCAATGGATGGCTTTCGCTTCATGTTTCTAGAGGCAAACATTCAATTATAATATGTTTTAACCAAAAACGCAAAAAAAATTCAACTTAAAATGAATTACGAGATTATGAAACCATTTAAAGCGAGTAATAAGTCTGCCGAAGGCATCAATGACTATAAATATACTTTTCTTGTCAATGGATGGTTTTGCTTCATGTTTCGAGCGGTAAACATTCAATTATAATATGTTTTGACCAAAAACGTAAATAAATTCAACTGAAAATCAATTATGAAACTATAAAACAATTTAAATCGAGTAATAATGGTTCTGAACGCATGAATGACTATAAAGGAAGTTTTGTTCTCAATGAATATCTTTTGCTTCATGTTTCTCGAGGTAAACATTCAATTATAATCGATTTTAACCAAAAAGGTAAAAAAATTCAACTTAAAATCAATGACGAGAGTATGAAACCATTTAAAGTAAGTAATAAGGCTTTCGAAGGCATGAGTGACTATAAATGGACTTTTTTTGTCAATGGATGGCTTTCGCTTCATGTTTTTCGAGAAAAATATTCAATTATAATTTATTGTAACCAAAAAGTAAAAAATTTCAACTTAAAATCAATTATAAGATTATAAAACCACTTAAAGAGAGTAATAAGGCTTCCAAAGGCATCAATGACTATAAATGGACTTTTCTTGTCAACGGATGGCTTTCGCTTCACGTTTCGAGAGGTAAACATTCAATTATAATCTGTTTTAACCAAAAATGTAAATAAATTTAACTGAAAATCAATTATGAAACTATAAAACCATTTAAATCGAGTAATAAGGCTTCCGAAGGCATGAGTGACTATAAAGGAACTTTTCTTCTCAATGAATATCTTTCGCTTCATGTTTCTTGAGGTAAACACTCAATTATAATCTGTTTTAACCAAAATGGTCAAAAAATTCAACTTAAAATCAATTACGAGATTATGAAACCATTTAAAGCAAGTAATAAGGCTTCCGAAGGCATGAGTGACTATAAATAGACTTTTTTTGTTAATCGATGGCTTTCACTTCATGTGTTTTGAGAAAAATATTTAATTATAATTTATTTTAGCCAAAAAGTAAAAAAATTCAACTTAAAATCAATTATAAGATTATAAAACCACTTAAGGCGAGTAATAAGGCTTTTGAAGGCATCAGGGACTACAAATGGACTTTTCTTGTCAATAGATGGCTTTCGCTTCATGTTTCTAGAGGTAAACATTCAACTATAATCTGTTTTAATAAAAAAGGCAAAGAAAATTCATCTTGAAATCAATTACGAGATTATGAAACCATTTAAAGCGAGTAATAGTGCTTCCGAAGGCATCAATGACTATAAATGAACTTTTCTTGTCAATGGATGATTTTCGCTTCAGGTTTCTAAAGGTAAACATTCAATTATAATCTTTTTTAACCAAAAAGACAAAAGAAGTCAACATAAAATCAATTCTGAGGTTATACAACCATTTAAAGTGAATAATAAGGCTTTCAAAGGCATGAGTGAGTATTAATGAACTTTTCTTTATAATGGATGTCTTTCACTTCACGTTGCTCGAGGTAAAAAATCAATTATAGTCTGTTTTAACCAAAATCGTAAATAAATTGAACTGAAAATCAATTATGAAACTATAAAATCACTAAAAGCGAGTAATAAGGCTTCCGAAGGCATGAATGACTATAAAGGAACTTTTCTTCCCAATGAATATCTTTCGCTTCATGTTTCTCGAGGTAAACATTCAATTATAATTTGTTTTGACGAAAAAGGTCAAAAAACTCAACTTAAAATCAATTATGAGATTATGAAACCATTGAAAGCAAGTAATAAGGCTTTCGAAGGCATGAGTGACTATAAATGGACTTTTTTTGTCAATGGATGGCTGTTGCTTCATGTTTTTCGAGAAAAATATTCAATCATAATTTATTTTAGCTAAAAAGTGAAACAATTCAACTTAAAATCAATTATAAGATTATAAAACCACTTAAAGCGAGTAATAATACTTTCGAAGGCATCGGGGGCTACAAATAGACTTTTCTTGTGAATGGATGGCTTTCGCTTCATGTTTCTAGAAGTAAACAATCAACTATAATCTGTTTTAACCGAAAAGGCCAAAAAAAATTCAACTTAAAATCAATTACGAGATTATGAAACCATTTAAAGCGAGTAATAAGGCCTCCGAACGCATCAATGACTATAAATGGACTTTTCTTGTCAATGGATGGCTTTCACTTCATATTTCTAGAGGTAAACATTCAATTATAATCTGTTTTAACCAAAACGGCAAAAAAAATTCAACTTAAAATCAATTACGAGATTATGAAACCATTTAAAGCGAGTAATAAGGCTTCCGAACGCATCAATGACTACAAATGGACTTTTCTTGTCAATGGCTGGCTTTCGCTTCATGTTTCTTAAGGTAAACATTCAATTATAATCTGTTTGAACCAAAAAAGCAAAAACAATTCGACTTAAAATCAATTACGAGATTATGAAACCATTTAAACCGAGTAATAGGGCTTCGAAGGCATCAATGACTATAAATAGACTTTTCTTGTCAACGGATGGCTTCACTTCATGTTTCTTGAGGTAAACATTCAATTATAATCTGTGTAACCAAATAGGTAAAAACAAATTCGACTTAAAATCAATTATGAGATTATGAAACCATTTAAAGCGAGTAATAGGGCTACGGAGGCATCAATGACTATAAATGAACTTTTCTTGTCAATGGATTTCTTTCGCTTCATGTTTTTCAAGAAAAATATTCAATTATTATTTATTTTAGCCAAAAAGTAAAAAAATTCAATTTAAAATCAATTATAAGATTATAAAACCACATAAAGCGAGTAATAAGGCTTTCGAAGGCATCAGGGCCTACAGATGGACTTTTCTTGTCAATGGATGGCTTTTGCTTCATGTTTCTAGAGGTAAACATTCAACTATAATCTGTTTTGACCAAAAAGGTAAAAACAATTCATCTTAAAATCAATTACGAGATTATGAAACCATTTAAAGCGAGTAATAAGGCTTCCAAACGCGTCAATGACTATTAATGGACTTTTCTTGTCAATGGATGGCTTTCGCTTCATGTTTCTAGAGGTAAACATTCAATTATAATATGTTTTAACCAAAAAGGCAACAAAAATTCAACTTAAAATCAATTACGAGATTCTGAAACCATTTAAAGCGAGTAATAAGGCTTTCGAATGCATGAATGACTATAAATAAACTTTCTTGTCAATGGATGGCTTTTGCTTCATGTTTCCAGATATAAACATTCAATTATAATCTGTTTTAACCAAAAAGGTAAAAGAATTCAACATAAAATCAATTCTGAGATTATACAACCATTTAAAGCGAATAATAAGGCTTTTAAATGCATGAGTGACTATAAAAGAACTTTTCTTCCCAATGGATGGCTTTCACTTCATGTTTCTCGAGGTAAAAAATCAATTATAGTCTGTCTTAACAAAAAACGTAAATAAATTGAACTGAAAATCAATTATGAAACTATAAAACCATTTCAAGCGAGTAATAAGACTTTCGAAGGCATGAATGACTATAAAGGAACTTTTCTTCTCGGTGAATATCTTTCGCTTCATGTTTCTCAAGATAAACATTCAATTATAATCTGTTTTAACCAAAAGGTAAAATTCAACTTAAAATCAATTACGAGATTATGAAACCATTTAAAGCAAGTAATAAGGTTTTCGAAGGCATGAGTGACTATAAATGCACTTTTTTGGTCAATGGATGGCTTTCGCTTCATGTTTTTTGAGAAAAATATTCAATTATAATTTATTTTAGCCAAAAAGTAAAAAATTCAACTTAAAATCAATTATAAGATTATAAAACCACTTAAAGCGAGTAATAAGGCTTTCAAAGGCATCAGGGGCTACAAATGGACTTTTCTTGTCAATGGATGGCTTTCGCTTCATGTTTCTAGAGGTAAACATTCAACTATAATCTTTTTTAACCAAAAAGGACAAAACAATTCAACTTAAAATCAATTACGAGATTATGAAACTATTTAAAACGAGTAATAAGGCTTTCGAACGCATCAATGACTATAAATGGACTTTTCTTGTCAATGGATGGCTTTCGCTTCATGTTTCTAAAGGTAAACATTCAATTATAATCTGTTTTAACCAAAAAGGCAAAAAAAATTCAACTTAAAATCAATTACGAGATTATGAAGCCATTTAAAGCGAGTAATAGGGCTTTCGAAGGCATCAATGACTATAAATGAACTTTTCTTGTCAAAGGATGGCTTTCGCTCCAGGTTTCTAGAGGTAAACATTCAATTATAATATTTTTTAACCAAAAAGGTAAAAGAAATCAACATAAAATCAATTATGAGATTATACAACCATTTAAAGCGAACAATAAGGCTTCCGAAGGCATCAATGACTATAAATGGACTTTTCTTGTCAATGGATGGCTTTTGCTTCATGTTTCTAGAGGTAAACATTCAATTATAATCTGTTTTAACCAAAAAGGCACAAAAAATTCAACTTAAAATCAATTGGGAGATTATGAAACCATTTAAAGCGAGTAATGGGGCTTCCGAAGGCATCAATGACTACAAATGAACTTTTCTTGTCAATGGATGGCTTTCGCTTCAGGTTTCTAAAGGTAAACATTCAATTATAATCTGTTTTAACCAAAAAGGCAACAAAAATTCAACTTAAAATCAATTACGAGATTATGAAACCATTTAAAGCGAGTAATAAGGCTTCCGAAGGCATCAATGACTATAAATGGACTTTTCTTGTCAATGGATGGCTTTTGCTTCTTGTTTCTAGATATAAACATTCAATTATAATCTGTTTTAACCAAAAAGCTAAAAGAATTCAACATAAAATCAATTCTGAGATTATACAACCATTTAAAGCGAATAATAAGGCTTTCGAAGGCATGAGTGACTATAAATGAACTTTTCTTCCCAATGGATGGCTTTCACTTCATGTTTCTTGAGGTAAAAAATCAATTATAGTCTGTTTTAACCAAAAACGTAAATAAATTGAACTGAAAATCAATTATGAAACTATAAATCCATTTAAAGCGAGTAATAAGGCTTCCAAAGGCATGAATGACTATAAAGAAACTTTTCTTCCCAATGAATATCTTTCGCTTCATGTTTCTCAAGGTAAACATTCAATTATAATCTGTTTTAACAAAAAAGGTAAAAAAATTCAACTTAAAATCAATTGTGAGATTATGAAACCATTTAAAGCAAGTAATAAGGCTTTCGAAGGCATGAGTGACTATAAATGGACATTTTTCCGTCAATGGATCGCTTTCGCTTCATGTTTTTCGAGAAAATATTCAATTATAATTTATTTTAGTGAAAAAGGTGAAAAAATTCTACTTAACATCATTTATAAGATTATAAAACCACTTAAAGCGAGTAATAAGGCTTTCGAAGGTATCAGGGGCTACAAATGGACTTTTCTTGTCAATAGATGGCTTTCGCCTCATGTTTCTAGAGGTAAACATTCAACTATAATCCGTTTTAACTAAAAAGGCAAAAAAAATTCAACTTAAAATCAATTACGAGATTATGAAACCATTTAAAGCGAGTAATGGGGATTCCGAAGGCATCAATGACTATAAATGAACTTTTCTTGTCAATGGATGGCTTTCGCTTCAGGTTTCTAGAGGTAAACATTCAATTATAATATTTTTTAACCAAAAAGGTAAAAGAAATCAACATAAAATCAATTATGAGATTATACAACCATTTAAAGCGAACAATAAGGCTTCCGAAGGCATCAATGACTATAAATGGACTTTTCTTGTCAATGGATGGCTTTTGCTTCATGTTTCTAGAGGTAAACATTCAATTATAATCTGTTTTAACCAAAAAGGCACAAAAAATTCAACTTAAAATCAATTGCGAGATTATGAAACCATTTAAAGCGAGTAATGGGGCTTCCGAAGGCATCAATGACTACAAATGAACTTTTCTTGTCAATGGATGGCTTTCGCTTCAGGTTTCTAAAGGTAAACATTCAATTATAATCTGTTTTAACCAAAAAGGCAACAAAAATTCAACTTAAAATCAATTACGAGATTATGAAACCATTTAAAGCGAGTAATAAGGCTTCCGAAGGCATCAATGACTATAAATGGACTTTTCTTGTCAATGGATGGCTTTTGCTTCTTGTTTCTAGATGTAAACATTCAATTATAATCTGTTTTAACCAAAAAGCTAAAAGAATTCAACATAAAATCAATTTTGAGATTATACAACCATTTAAAGCGAATAATAAGGCTTTCGAAGGCATGAGTGACTATAAATGAACTTTTCTTCCCAATGGATGGCTTTCACTTCATGTTTCTTGAGGTAAAAAATCAATTATAGTCTGTTTTAACCAAAAACGTAAATAAATTGAACTGAAAATCAATTATGAAACTATAAAACCATTTAAAGCGAGTAATAAGGCTTCCAAAGGCATGAATGACTATAAAGAAACTTTTCTGCCCAATGAATATCTTTCGCTTCATGTTTCTCAAGGTAAACATTCAATTATAATCTGTTTTAACAAAAAAGGTAAAAAAATTCAACTTAAAATCAATTGTGAGATTATGAAACCATTTAAAGCAAGTAATAAGGCTTTCGAAGGCATGAGTGACTATAAATGGACATTTTTCCGTCAATGGATCGCTTTCGCTTCATGTTTTTCGAGAAAATATTCAATTATAATTTATTTTAGTGAAAAAGGTGAAAAAATTCTACTTAACATCATTTATAAGATTATAAAACCACTTAAAGCGAGTAATAAGGCTTTCGAAGGTATCAGGGGCTACAAATGGACTTTTCTTGTCAATAGATGGCTTTCGCCTCATGTTTCTAGAGGTAAACTTTCAACTATAATCCGTTTTAACCAAAAAGGCAAAAAAAATTCAACTTAAAATCAATTACGAGATTATGAAACCATTTAAAGCGAGTAATGGGGATTCCGAAGGCATCAATGACTATAAATGAACTTTTCTTGTCAATGGATGGCTTTCGCTTCAAGTTTCTAAAGGTAAACATTCAATTATAATCTGTTTTAACTAAAGAGGCAACAAAAATTTAACTTAAAATCAATTATGAGATTATGAAACCATTTAAAGCGAGTAATAAGGCTTCCGAAGGCATCAATGACTATAAATGTACTTTTCTTGTTAATGGATGGCTTTCGCTTCACGTTTCTAGAGGTAAACATTCAATTATAATCTGTTTTAACCAAAAATGTAAATAAATTCAATTGAAAATCAATTATGAAACTATAAAACCATTTAAAGCGAGTAATAAGGCTTCCGTAGGCATGAGAGACTATAAAGGAACTTTTCTTCGCAATGAATATTTTTTGCTTCATGTTTCTCGAGGTAAACATTCAATTATAATCTATTTTATTCAAAACGTTAAAAAAACTCAACTTAAAATCAAATACGAGATTATGAAACCATTTAAAGCAAGTAATAAAGCTTTCGAAGCCATGAGTGACTATAAATAGATTTTTTTTGCCAATGGATGGCTTTCGCATAATCTTTTTAAAGAAAAATATTCAATTATTAATTATTTTATCGAAAAAGTAAAAAAATTCAACTTAAAATCAATTATAAGATTATAAAACCACATAAAGCGAGTAATAAGGCTTTCGAAGGCATCAGGGAATACAAATGGACATTTCTTGTCAATGGATGGCTTTCGCTTCATGTTTCTAGAGGTAAACATTCAACTATAATCTGTTTTAACCAAAAAGGTAAAAAAATTTCAACTTAAAATCAATTTCGAGATTATAAAACCATTTAAAGCGAGTAATGGGGCTTCCGAAGGCATCAATGACTATAAATGAACTTTTCTTGTCAATGGATGGCTTTCGCTTCAGGTTTCTAAAGGTAAACATTCAATTATAATCTGTTTTAACTAAAAAGGCAACAAAAATTTAACTTAAAATCAATTATGAGATTATGAAACCATTTAAAGCGAGTAATAAGGCTTCCGAAGGCATCAATGACTATAAATGTACTTTTCTTGTTAATGGATGGCTTTCCCTTCACGTTTCTAGAGGTAAACATTCAATTATAATATTTTTTAACCAAAAAGGTAAAAGAAATCAACATAAAATCAATTATGAGATTATACAACCATTTAAAGCGAATAATAGGGCTTCCGAAGGCATCAATGACTATAAATGGACTTTTCTTGTCAATGGATGGCTTTCGCTTCATGTTTCTAGAGGTAAACATTCAATTATAATCTGTTTTAACCAAAAAGGCAAAACAAATTCAACTTAAAATCAATTACGAGATTATGAAACCATTTAAAGCGAGTAATGGGGCTTCCGAAGGCATCAATGACTATAAATGAACTTTTCTTGTCAATGGATGGCTTTCGCTTCAGGTTTCTAAAGGTAAACATTCAATTATAATCTGTTTTAACTAAAAAGGCAACAAAAATTTAACTTAAAATCAATTATGAGATTATGAAACCATTTAAAGCGAGTAATAAGGCTTCCGAAGGCATCAATGACTATAAATGTACTTTTCTTGTTAATGGATGGCTTTCGCTTCACGTTTCTAGAGGTAAACATTCAATTATAATCTGTTTTAACCAAAAATGTAAATAAATTCAATTGAAAATCAATTATGAAACTATAAAACCATTTAAAGCGAGTAATAAGGCTTCCGTAGGCATGAGAGACTATAAAGGAACTTTTCTTCTCAATGAATTTTTTTTGCTTCATGTTTTTCGAGGTAAACATTCAATTATAATCTGTTTTATTCAAAACGTTAAAAAAACTCAACTTAAAATCAAATACGAGATTATGAAACCATTTAAAGCAAGTAATAAAGCTTTCGAAGCCATGAGTGACTATAAATGGATTTGTTTTGTCAATGGATGGCTTTCGCATAATCTTTTTAAAGAAAAATATTCAATTATTAATTATTTTACCCAAAAAGTAAAAAAATTCAACTTAAAATCAATTATAAGATTATAAAACCACATAAAGCGAGTAATAAGGCTTTCGAAGGCATCAGGGAATACAAATGGACATTTCTTGTCAATGGATGGCTTTTGCTTCATGTTTCTAGAGGTAAACATTCAACTATAATCTGTTTTAACCAAAAAGGCAAAAAAATTTCAACTTAAAATCAATTATGAGATTATGAAACCATTTAAAGTGAGTAATAAGGCTTCCGAAGGCATCAATGACAATAAATCGAGTTTTCTTGTCAATGGATGGCTTTTGCTTCATGTTTCTAGATATAAACATTCAATTATAGTCTGTTTTAACCAAAAAGGTAAAAGAATTCAACATAAAATCAATTCTGAGATTATACAACCATTAAAAGCGAATAATAAGGCTTTTAAATGCATGAGTGACTATAAAAAAACTTTTCTTCCTAATGGATGGCTTTCACTTCACGTTTCTCAAGGCAAAAAATCAATTATAGTCTGTTTTAACCAACAACGTAAATAAATTGAACTGAAAATCAATTATGAAACTATAAAACCATTTAAAGCGAGTAATAAGGCTTCCGAAGGCATGAATGACTACAAAGGAACTTTTCTTCTCGATGAATATCTTTCGCTTCATGTTTCTCAAGGTAAACATTCAATTATAATCTGTTTTAATCAAAAAGGTAAAATTCAACTTAAAATCAATTACGAGATTATGAAACCATTTAAAGCAAGTAATAAGGCTTTCGAAGGCATGAGTGACTATAAATTTTCTTGTCAATGGTCAATGGATGGCTTTCGCTTCATCTTTTTTGAGAAAAATATTCAATTATAATTTATTTTAGCCAAAAAGTAAAAAATTCAACTTAAAATCAATTATAAGATTATAAAACCACTTAAAGCGAGTAGTAAGGCTTTCAAAGGCATCAGGGGCTACAAATGGACTTTTCTTGTCAATGGATGGCTTTCGCTTCATGTTTTTAAAGGTAAACATTCAACTATAATCTTTTTTAACCAAAAAGGCAAAAACAATTCAACTTAAAATCAATTACGAGATTATGAAACTATTTAGAGCGAGTAGTAAGGCTTTCGAACGCAGCAATGACTATAAATAGACTTTTCTTGTCAATGGATGGCTTTCGCTTCATGTTTTTCAAGAAACATATTCAATTACTATTTATTTTAGCCAAAAAGTAAAAACATTCCACTTAAAATCAATTATAAGATTATAAAACCACATAAAGCGAGTAATATGGCTTTCGAAGGCATCAGGGACTACAAATGGACTTTTCTTGTCAATGGATGGCTTTCGCTCCATGTTTCTAGAGGTAAACATTCAATTATATTCTCTTTTAACGAAAAAGGTAAAAGAAAACAACATAAAATCAATTATGAGATTATACAACCATTTAAAGCGAATAATAGGGCTTCCGAAGGCATCAATGACTATAAATGGACTTTTCTTGTCAATGGATGGCTTTCGCTTCATGTTTCTAGAGGTAAACATTCAATTATAATCTGTTTTAACCAAAAAGGCAAAAAAAATTCAACTTGAAATCAATTACGAAATTATGAAACCATTTAAAGCGAGTAATGGGGCTTCCGAAGGCATCAATGACTACAAATGAACTTTTCTTGTCAATGGATGTTTTTTGCTTCAGGTTTCTAAAGGTAAGCATTCAATTATAATCTGTTTTAACCAAAAAGGTAACAAAAAATTCAAGTTAAAATCAATTACGAGATTATGAAACCATTTAAAGCGAGTAATAAGGCTTCCGAAGGCATCAATGACTATAAATGGACTTTTCTTGTCAATGGATGGCTTTTGCTTCTTGTTTCTAGATATAAACATTCAATTATAATCTGTTTTAACCAAAAAGGCCAAAAAAATTCAACTTAAAATCAATTACGAGATTATGAAACCATTTAAAGCGAGTAATGGGGCTTCCGAAGGCATCAATGACTATAAATGGACTTTTCTTGTCAATGGATGGCTTTCGCTTCATGGTTCTAGAGGTAAACATTCAATTATAACCTGTTTTAACCAAAAAGGCAAAAAAAATTCAACGTAAAATCAATTACGAGATTATGAAACCATTTAAAGCGAGTAATAAGGCTTCCGAAGGCATCAATGACATTAAATCGACTTTTCTTGTCAATGGATGGCTTTCGCTTCATGTTTCTAGATATAAACATTCAATTATAATATGTTTTAACCAAAAAGGTAAAAGAATTCAACATAAAATCAATTATGAGATTATACAACCATTAAAAGCGAATAATATGACTTTCAAACGCATGAGTGACTATAAAAAAACTTTTCTTCCCAATGGATGGCTTTCATTCACGTTTCTTGAAGGAAAAAATCATTTATAATCTGTTTTAACCAAAAATGTAAATAAATTCAACTGAAAATCAATTATGAAACTATAAAACCATTTAAATCGAGTAATAAGGCTTCCGAAGGCATGAATGACTATAAAGGAACTTTTCTTCTCAATGAATATATTTCGCTCCATGTTTCTCAAGGTAAACATTCAATTATAATCTGTTTTAACCAAAAAGGTGAACAAATTCAACTTAAAATCAATTACGAGATTATGAAACCATTTAAAGTAAGTAATAAGGCTTTTGAAGGCATGAGTGACTATAAATGGACTTTTTTTGTCAATTCATGGCTTTCGCTTCATGTTTTTCGGGAAAAATATTCAATTATAATTTATTTTAGCCAAAAAGTAAAAAAATTCAACTTAAAATCAAATATGAGATTATAAAACCACTTAAAGCGAGTAATAAGGCTTTCGAAGGCATCAAGGGCTACAAATGGACTTTTCTTGTCAATGAATGGCTTTTGCTTCATGTTTCTAGAGGTAAACATTCAACTATAATCTGTTTTAACCAAAAAGGTAAAAAAAATTCAACTTGAAATCAATTACAAGATTATGAAACTATTTAAAGCGAGTAATAAGGCTTCGAAACGCATCAATGACTATAAATGGACTTTTCTTATCAATGGATGGCTTTCGCTTCATGTTTCTAGAGGTAAACATTCAATTATAATTTGTTTTAACCCAAAAGGCAAAAAAATTTCAACTTAAAATCAATTACGAGATTATGAAACCATTTAAAGCGAGTAATAAGGCTTCCGAACGCATCAATGACTATAAATCGACTTTTCTTGTCAATGGATGGCTTTCGCTTCATGTTTCTACATATAAACATTCAATTACAGTTTGTTTTAACCAAAAAGGTAAAAGAATTCAACATAAAATCAATTCTGAGATTATACAACCATTAAAAGCGAATAATAAGGCTTTCAAACGCATGAGTGACTATAAAAAAACTTTTCTTCCCAATGGATGGCTTTCACTTCACGTTTCTCGAGGCAAAAAATCAATTGTAGTCTGTTTTAACCAAAAACGTAAATAAATTGAACTGAAAATCAATTATGAAACTACAAAACCATTTAGAGCGAGTAATAAGGCTTCCGAAGGCATGAATGACTATAAAGGAACTTTTCTTCTCGATGAATATCTTTCGCTTCATGTTTCTCAAGGTAAACATTCAATTATAATCTGTTTTAACCAAAAAGGTAAAATTCAACTTAAAATCAATTACGAGATTATGAAACCATTTAAAGCAAGTGATAAGGCTTTCGAAGGTATGAGTGACTATAAATGGACTTTTTTGGTCAATGGATGGCTTTCGCTTCATGTTTTTTGAGAAAAATATTCAATTATAATTTATTTTAGCCAAAAAGTAAAAAATTCAACTTTAAATCAATTATAAGATTATAAAACCACTTAAAGCGAGTAATAAGGCTTTCAAAGGCATCGGGGGCTACAAATGGACATTTCTTGTCAATGGATGGCTTTCGCTTCATGTTTCTAGAGGTAAACATTCAACTATAATCTTTTTTAACCAAAAAGGCAAAAACAATTCAACTTAAAATCAATTACGAGATTATGAAACTATTTAAAGCGAGTAATAAGGCTTTCGAACGCATCAATGACTAAAAATGGACTTTTCTTGTCAATTGATGGCTTTCGCTTCATATTTCTAGAGGTAAACATTCAATTATAATCTGTTTTAGCCAAAAAGGCAAAAGAAATTCAACTTAAAATCAATTACGAGATTATGAAGCCATTTAAAGCGAGTAATAGGGCTTCCGAAGGCATCAATGACTATAAATGAACTTTTCTTGTCAATGGATGGCTTTCGCTTCAGGTTTCTAGAGGTAAACATTCAATTATATTTTGTTTTAACCAAAAAGGTAAAAGAAATCAACATAAAATCAATTATGAGATTATACAACCATTTAAATCGAATAATAAGGCTTCTGAAGGCATCAATTACTATAAATGGACTTTTCTTATCAATGGATGGCTTTCGCCTCATGTTTCTAGAGGTAAACATTCAATTATAATCTATTTTAACAAAAAAGGCAAAAAAAAATTAACTTAAAATCGATTATAAGATTATAAAACCACTCAAAGCGAGTAATAAGTCTTTCGAAGGTATCAGGGACTACAAATGGACCGTTCTTGTCAATGGATGGCTTTCGCTTCAAGTTTCTAGAGGTAAACATTCAATTATAATCTGTTTTAACCAAAAAAGAAAAAAAATTCAACTTAAAATCAATTACGAGATTATGAAACCATTTAAAGCGAGTAATAGGGCTTCCGAAGGCATCAATGGCTAGAAATAAACTTTTCTTTTCAATTGATGGCTTTTGCTTCAGGTTTCTAAAGGTAAACATTCAATTATAATCTGTTTTAACTAAAAAGGCAACAAAAATTCAACTTAAAATCAATTACAAGATTATGAAACCATTTAAAGCAAGTAATAAGGCTTCCGAAGGCATCAATGACTATAAATGGACTCTTCTTGTCAATGGATGGCTTTCGCTTCATGTTTCTAGAGGTAAACATTCAATTAGAATCTGTTTTAACCAAAAAGGTAAAAGAATTCAACATAAAATCAATTATGAGATTATACAACCATTTCAAGTGAATAATAAGGCTTCCGAAGGCATCAATGACTATAGATAGACTTTTCTAGTCAACGGATGGCTTTTGCTTCATGTTTCTAGAGGTCAACATTCAATTATAATCTATTTTAACCAAAAAGGCAAAGGAAGTCAACATAAAATCAATTCTGAGATTATACAACCATTTGAAGCGAATAATAAGGCTTTCAAAAGCATAAGTGACTATAAATGAACTTTTCTTCCCAATGGATGGCTTTCACTTTTCGTTTCTCGAGGCAAAAAATCAATTATAATCTGTTTTAACCACAAACGTAAATAAATTGAACTGAAAATCAGTTATGAAACAATACAACCATTTAAAATGAGTAATCAGGCTTCCGAAGCCACGAATGACTATAAAGGAACTTTTCTTCTTAATGAATATCTTTCGTTTCATGTTTCTCGAGGTAAACATTCAATTATAATCTGTTTTAACCAAAAATGACAAAAATTCAACCTAAAATCAATTACGAGATTATGAAACCATTTAAAGCAAGTAATAAGGCTTTCGAAGGAATGAGTGACTATAAATGGACTTTTTTTGTCAATGGATGGCTTTCGCTTCATGTTTTTCGAGAAAAACATTCAATTATAATTTATTTTAGCTAAAAAGTAAAAAAATTCAACTTAAAATGAATTACGAGATTTTGAAACCATTTAAAGCGAGTAATAAGGCTTTCGAAGGCATCAATGACTATAAATGTACTTTTCTTATCAATGGATGACTTTCGCTTCATGTTTCTAGAGGTAAACATTCAACTATAATCTGTTTTAATCAAAAAGGTAAAAAAATTCAACTTAAAATCAATTACGAGATTATGAAACCATTTAAAGCGAGTAATAAGGCTTCCGAACGCATCAATGACTATAAAAGAACTTTTCTTGTCAATGGATGGCTTTCGCTTCATGTTTCTAGAGGTAAACATTCAGTTATAATCTGTTTTAACCAAAAAGGCCAAAAAAATTCAACTTAAAATCAATTACGAGATTATGAAACCATTTATAGCGAGTAATAAGGGTTTCGAAGGCATCAATGACTATAAATGTACTTTTCTTGTCAATGGATGGATTTCGCTTCACGTTTCTAGAGGTAAACATTTAATTACAATATGTTTTAACCAAAAAGGTCAAAAAATTCAACTTAAAATCAAATACGGGATTATGAAACCATTTAAAGCAAGTAATAAGGCTTTCGGAGGCATGAGTGACTACAAATGGACTTTTTTTGTCAATGGATGGCTTTCGCTTCATGTTTTTCGAGAAAAATATTCAATTATAATTTATTTTAACCAAAAAGTACAAAAATTCAACTTAAAATCCATTATAAGATTGTAAAACCACTTAAAGCGAGTAATAAGGCTTTCGAAGGCATCGGGGACTACAAATGGACTTTCTTGTCAATGGATGGCTTTCGCTTCATGTTTTCTAGAGGTAAACATTCAACTATAATCTGTTTTAACCAAAAGGGCAAAAAAAATTCAACTTAAAATCAATTACGAAATTATGAAACCATTTAAAACGAGTAATAAGACTTCCGAACGCACCAATGACTATAAATGGGCTTTTCTTGCCAATGGATGGCTTTCGCTTCATGTTTCTAGAGGTAAACATTCAATTATAATCTGTTTTAACCAAAAAGGTAAAAAAAAAATCAACTTAAAATCAAATACGAGATTATGAAACCATTTAAAGCGAGTAATAAGAGTTTCGAAGGCATCAATGACAATAAATGTACTTTTCTTATCAATGGATGGATTTCGCTTCACGTTTCTAGAGGTAAACATTTAATTACAATCTGTTTTAACCAAAAAGGTCAAAAAATTCAACTTAAAATCAAATACGGGACTATGAAACCATTTAAAACAAGTAATTAGGCTTTCGGAGGCATGAGTGACTACAAATGGACTTTTTTTGTCAATGGATGGCTTTCGCTTCATGTTTTTCGAGAAATATATTCAATTAAAATTTATTTTAACCAAAAAGTACAAAAATTCAACTTAAAATCCATTATAAGATTGTAAAACCACTTAAAGCGAGTAATAAGGCTTTCGAAGGCATCGGAGACTACAAATGGACTTTTCTTGTCAATGGATGGCTTTCGCTTCCTGTTTTTCGAGAAAAATATTCAATTATAATTTATTTTAACCAAAAAGTAAAAAAAATCAACTTAAAATCAATTATAAGATTATAAAACCACTTAAAGCGAGTAATAAGGCTTTCGAAGGCATCAGCGACTACATATGGACTTTTCTTGCCAATGGATGGCTTTCGCTTCATGTTTCTAGAGGCAAACATTCAATTATAATCTGTTTTAACTAAAAACGCAAAAAAAATTCAACTTAAAACAAATTACGAGATTATGAAACCATTTAAAGCGAGTAATAAGGCTTCCGAAGGCATCAATGACTATAAATGTACTTTTCTTGTCAATGGATGGTTTTGCTTCACGTTTCGAGTGGTAAACATTCAATTATAATCTGTTTTGACCAAAAACGTAAACAAATTCAACTGAAAATCAATTATGAAACTATAAAACCATTTAAATCGAGTAATAATGCTTCCGAAGGCATGAATGACTATAAGGGAAGTTTTGTTCTCAATGAATATCTTTCGCTTCATGTTTCTCGAGGTAAACATTCAATTATAATCGATTATAACCAAAAAGGTAAAAAAATTTAACATAAAATCAATGACGAGATTATGAAACCATTTAAAGCAAGTAATAAGGCTTTCGAAGGCATGAGTGACTATAAATGGACTTTTTTTGTCAATGGATGGCTTTCGCTTCATGTTTTTCGAGAAAAATATTCAATTATAATTTATTGTAACCAAAAAGTAAAAAATTTCAACTTAAAATCAATTATAAGATCATAAAACCACTTAAAGCGAGTAATAAGGCTTCCAAAGGCATCAATGACTATAAATGGACTTTTCTTGTCAACGAATGGCTTTCGCTTCACGTTTCGAGAGGTAAACATTCAATTATAATCTGTTTTAACCAAAAATATAAATAAATTCAACTGAAAATCAATTATGAAACTATAAAACCATTTAAATCGAGTAATAAGGCTTCCGAAGGCATGAGTGACTATAAAGGAACTTTTCTTCTCAATGAATATCTTTCGCTTCATGTTTCTTGAGGTAAACACTCAATTATAATCTGTTTTAACCAAAATGGTCAAAAAATTCAACTTAAAATCAATTACGAGATTATGAAACCATTTAAAGCAAGTAATAAGGCTTCCGTAGGTATGAGTGACTATAAGTAGACTTTTTTTGTCAATGGATGGCTTTCACTTCATGTTTTTTGAGAAAAATATTTAATTATAATTTATTTTAACCAAAAAGTAAAAAAATTCAACTTAAAATCAATTATAAGATTATAAAACAACTTAAGGCGAGTAATAAGGCTTTTGAAGGCATCAAGGACTACAAATGGACTTTTCTTGTCAATGGATGGCTTTCGCTTCATGTTTCTAGAAGTAAACATTCAACTATAATCTGTTTTAATCAAAAAGGCAAAGAAAATTCATCTTGAAATCAATTACGAGATTATGAAACCATTTCAAGCAAGTAATAAGGCTTCCGAACACATCAATGACTATAAATGGACTTTTCTTGTCAATAGATGGCTTTCGCTTCATGTTTCTAGTGGTAAATATTGAATTATAATCTGTTTTAATCGAAAAGGCAAAAAAAATTCAACTTGAAATCAATTACGAGATTATGAAACCATTTAAAGCGAGTAATAGTGCTTTCGAAGGCATCAATGACTATAAATGAACTTTTCTTGTCAATGGATGGTTTTCGTTTCAAGTTTCTAAAGGTAAACATTCAATTATAATTTGTTTTAACCAAAAAGACAAAAGAAGACAACATAAAATCAATTCTGAGATTATACAACCATTTAAAGCGAGTAATAAGGCTTTTAAAGGCATGAGTGAGTATAAATGAACTTTTCTTTACAGTGGATGTCTTTCACTTCACGTTTCTCGAGGCAAAAAATCAATTATAGTATGTTTTAACCAAAATCGTAAATAAATTGAACTGAAAATCAATTATGAAACCATAAAACCACTAAAAGAGATTAATAAGGCTTCCGAAGGCATGAATGACTATAAAGGAACTTTTCTTCCCAATGAATATCTTTCGCTTCATGTTTCTCGAGGTAAACATTCAATTATAATTTGTTTTGACCAAAAAGGTCAAAAAATTAAACTTAAAATCAATTACGAGATTATGAAACCATTTAAAGCAAGTAATAAGGCTTTCGAAGGCATGAGTGACTATAAATGGACTTTTTTGGTCAATGGATGGCTTTCGCTTCATGTTTTTTGAGAAAAACATTCAATTATTATTTATTTTAGCTAAAAAGTGTAACAATTCAATTTAAAATCAATTATAAGATTATAAAACCACTTAAAGCGAGTAATAATACTTTCAAAGGCATCGGGGGCTACAAATGGACTTTTCTTATCAATGGATGGCTTTCGCTTCATGTTTCTAGAACTAAACATTCAAATATAATCTGTTTTAACTGAAAAGGCCAAAAAAAATTCAACTTAAAATTAATTACGAGATTATGAAACCATTTAAAGCGAGTAATAAGGCTTCCGAACGCATCAATGACTATAAATGGACTTTGTTTGTCAATTGATGGCTTTCGCTTCATGTTTCTAGAGGTAAACGTTCAATTATAATCTATTTTGACCAAAAAGGCAAAAACAATTCAACTTAAAATCAATTACAAGATTATGAAACCATGTAAAGTGAGTAATAAGGCTTCCGAAGGCATCAATGACTATAAATGAACTTTTCTTGTCAATGGATGGCTTTCGCTTCAGGTTTCTAATGGTAAACATTCAATTATAATCTGTTTTAACCAAAAAGGCAACAAAAATTCAACTTAAAATCAATTACGAGATTGTGAAACCATTTAAAGCGAGTAATAAGACTTCCGAACACATGAATGACTATAAATCGACTTTTCTTATCAATGGATGGCTTTTGCTTCATGTTTTTAGAGGTAAACATTCAATTATAATCTGTTTTAACCAAAAACATAAAAAAAGTCAACATAAAATCAATTCTGAGATTATACAACCATTTAAAGCGAATAATAAGGCTTTCAAAGGCATAAGTGAGTATAAATGAACTTTTTTTTGCAATGGATGGCTTTCACTTCATGTTTCTCGAGGCAACAAATCAATTATAGTTTGTTTTAACCAAAAACGTAAATAAATTGAACTGAAAATCAATTATGAAACTATAAAACCACTTAGAGCGAGTAATAAGGCTACCAAAGGCATGAATGACTATAAAAGACCTTTTCTTCTCAATGAATATCTTTCGCTTCATGTTTCTCAAGGTAAACATTCAATTATAATTTGTTTTAACCAAAAAGGTCAAAAAATTCAACTGAAAATCAATTATGAGATTATGAAACCATTGAAAGCAAGTAATAAGGCTTTCGAAGGCATGAGTGACTATAAATGGACTTTTTTTGTCAATGGATGGCTGTCGCTTCATGTTTTTCTAGAAAAATATTGAATTATAATTTATTTTAGCTAAAAAGTGAAACAATTCAACTTAAAATCAATTATAAGATTATAAAACCACTTAAAGCGAGTAATAGTACTTTCGAAGGCATCGGGGGCTACAAATAGACTTTTCTTGTCAATGGATGGCTTTCGCTTCATGTTTCTAGAAATAAACAATCAACTATAATCTGTTTTAACCGAAAAGGCCAAAAAAATTCAACTTAAAATCAATTACGAGATTATGAAACCATTTAAAGCGAGTAATAAGGCTTCCGAACACATCAATGACTATAAATGGACTTTTCTTGTCAATGGATGGCTTTCGCTTCATATTTCTAGAGGTAAACATTCAATTATAATATGTTTTAACCAAAAAGGCAAAAAAAATTCAACTTAAAATCAATTACGAGATTATGAAACCATTTAAAGCGCGTAATAAAGCTTCCGAACGCATGAATGACTGTAAATGGACTTTTCTTGTCAATGGATGGCTTTCGCTTGATGTTTTTCGAGCAAAATATTCAGTTATAATTTATTTTATCCGAAAAGGTAAAAAATTCAACTTAAAATCAATTATAAGATTGTAAAACCACTTAAAGCGAGTAATAAAGCTTTCGTAGGCATTAATGACTACAAATGGACTTTTCTTGTCAATGGCTGGCTTTCGCTCCATGTTTCTTGAGGTAAACATTCAATTATAATCTGTTTTAACCAAAAAAGCAAAAACAATTCGACTTAAAATCAATTACGAGATTATGAAACCATTTAAAGCGAGTAATAGGGCTTCGAAGGCATCAATGACTATAAATGGACTTTTCTTGTCAACGGATGGCTTCACTTCATGTTTCTAGAGGTAAACATTCAATTATAATCTGTTGTAACCAAATAGGCAAAAACAAATTTGACTTAAAATCAATTACGAGATTATGAAACCATTTAAAGCGAGTAATAGGGCTACGGAGGCATCAATGACTATAAATGAACTTTTCTTGTCAATGGATGTCTTTCGCTTCATATTTTTCAAGAAAAATATTCAATTATTATTTATTTTAGCCAAAAAGTAAAAAAATTCAATTTAAAATCAATTATAAGATTATAAAACCACATAAAGCGAGTAATAATGCTTTCGAAGGCATCAGGGCCTACAGATGGACTTTTCTTGTCAATGGATGGCTTTTGCTTCATGTTTCTAGAGGTACACATTCAACTATAATCTGTTTTAACCAAAAAGGCAAAAACAATTTATCTTAAAATCAATTACGAGATTATGAAACCATTTAAAGCGAGTAATAAGGCTTCCAAACGCATCAATGACTATAAATAAACTTTTCTTGTCAATGGATGGCTTTCGCTTCATGTTTCTAGAGGTAAACATTCAATTATAATCTATTTTAACTAAAAAGGCAAAAAAAATTCAACTTAAAATCAATTACAAGATTATGAAACCATTTAAAGTGAGTAATAGGGCTTCCGAAGGCATCAATGACTATAAATGAACTTTTCTTGTCAATGGATGGCTTTCGCTTCAGGTTTCTAAAGGTAAACATTCAATTATAGTATGTTTTAACCAAAAAGGCAACAAAAATTCAACTTAAAATCAATTACGAGATTCTGAAACCATTTAAAGCGAGTAATAAGGTTTCCGAACGCATGAATGACTATAAATCAACTTTTCTTGTCAATTGATGGCTTTTGCTTCATGTTTCTAGATATAAACATTCAATTATAATTTGTTTTAACCAAAAAGGTAAAAGAATTCAACATAAAATCAATTCTGAGATTATACAACCATTTAAATCGAATAATAAGGCTTTTAAATGCATGAGTGACTATAAAAGAACTTTTCTTCCCAATGGATGGCTTTCACTTCATGTTTCTCGAGGCAAAAAATCAATTATAGTCTGTTTTAACCAAAAACGTAAATAAATTGAACTGAAAATCAATTATGAAACTATAAAACCATTTAAAGTGAGTAATAAGGCTTCCGAAGGCATGAATGACTATAAAGGAACTTTTCTTCTCGATGAATATCTTTTGCTTCATGTTTCTCAAGGTAAACATTCAATTATAATCTGTTTTAACCAAAAACGTAAAATTTAACTTAAAATCAATTACGAGATTATGAAACCATTTAAAGCAAGTAATAAAGCTTTCGAAGGCATGAGTGACTATAAATGAACTTTTTTGGTCAATGAATGGCTTTCGCTTCATGTTTTTTGAGAAAAATATTCAATTATAATTTATTTTAGCCAAAAAGTAAAAAATTCAACTTAAAATCAATTATAAGATTATAAAACCACTTAAAGCGAGTAATAAGGCTTTCAAAGGCATCAGGGGCTACAAATGGACTTTTCTTGTCAATGGATGGCTTTTGCTTCATGTTTCTAGAGGTAAACATTCAACTATAATCTTTTTTAACCAAAAAGGCAAAAACAATTCAACTTAAAATCAATTACGAGATTATGAAACTATTTAAAGCGAGTAATAAGGCTTTCGAACGCATCAATGACTATAAATGGACTTTTCTTTTCAATGGATGGCTTTCGCTTCATGTTTCTAACGGTAAACATTCAATTATAATCTGTTTTAACCAAAAAGGCAAAAAAAATTCAACTTAAAATCAATTACGAGATTATGAAGCCATTTTAAGCGAGTAATAGGGCTTCCGAAGGCATCAATGACTATAAATGAACTTTTCTTGTCAATAGATGGCTTTCGCTTCAGGTTTCTAGAGGTAAACATTCAATTATAATATTTTTTAACCAAAAAGGTTAAAGAAATCAACATAAAATCAATTATGAGATTATACAACCATTTAAAGCGAATAATAAGGCTTCCGAAGGCATCAATGACTATAAATGGACTTTTCTCGTCAATGGATGGCTTTTGCTTCATGTTTCTAGAGGCAAACATTCAATTATAATCTGTTTTAACCAAAAAGGCAAAAAAATTTAACTTAAAATCAATTACGAGATTATGAAACCATTTAAAGCGAGTAATGGGGCTTCCGAAGGCATCAATGACTACAAATGAACTTTTCTTGTCAATGGATGGCTTTCGCTTCAGGTTTCTAAAGGTAAACATTCAATTATAATCTGTTTTAACCAAAAAGGCAACAAAAATTCAACTTAAAATCAATTACGAGATTATGAAACCATTTAAAGCATGTAATAAGGCTTCCGAAGGCATCAATGACTATAAATGGACTTTTCTTGTCAATGGATGGCTTTTGCTTCATGTTTCTAGATATAAACATTCAATTATAATCTGTTTTAACCAAAAAGGTAAAAGAATGCAATATAAAATCAATTCTGAGATTATACAACCATTTAAAGCGAATAATAAGGCTTTCGGAGCCATGAGTGACTATAAATGAACTTTTCTTCCCAATGGATGGCTTTCACTTCATGTTTCTTGAGGCAAAAAATCAATTATAGTCTGTTTTAACCAAAATCGTAAATAAATTGAACTAAAAATCAATTATGAAACTATAAAACCATTTAAAGCGAGTAATAAGGGTTCCGAAGGCATGAACACTATAAAGAAACTTTTCTTCTCAATGAATATCTTTCGCTTCATGTTTCTCAAGGTAAACATTCAATTATAATATGTTTTAACAAAAAAGGTAAAAAAATTCAACTTAAAATCAATTATGAGATTATGAAACCAGTTAAAGCAAGCAATAAGGCTTTCGAAGGCATGAGTGACTATAAATGAACTTTTCTTATCAATGGATGGCTTTCGCTTCAGGTTTCTAAAGGTAAACATTCAATTATAATCTGTTTTAACTAAAAAGACAACAAAAATTCAACTTGAAATCAATTATGAGATTATGAAACCATTTAAAGCGAGTAATAAGGCTTCCGAAGGCATCAATGACTATAAATGTACTTTTCTTCATAATGGATGGCTTTCGCTTCACGTTTCTAGAGGTAAACATTCAATTATAATCTGTTTTAACTAAAAATGTAAATAAATTCAATTGAAAATCAATTCTGAAACTATAAAACCATTTAAAGCGATTAATAAGGCTTCCGTAGGCATGAGAGACTATAAATGAACTTTTCTTCTCAATGAATATTTTTTGCTTCATGTTTCTCGAGGTAAACATTCAATTATAATCTGTTTTATTCAAAAAGGTAAAAAAACTCACCTTAAAATCAAATACGAGATTATGAAACCATTTAAAGCAAGTAATAAAGCTTTCGAAGGCATGAGTGACTATAAATGGATTTTTTTTGTCAATGGGTGGCTTTCGCATCATGTTTTTAAAGAAAAATATTCAATTATTAATTATTTTACCCAAAAAGTAAAAAAATTCAACTTAAAATCAATTATAAGATTATAAAACCACATAAAGCGAGTAATAAGGCTTTCGAAGGCATCAGGGAATACAAATGGACATTTCTTGTCAATGGATGGCTTTCGCTTCATGTTTCTAGAGGTAAACATTCAACTACAATCTGTTTTAACCAAAAAGGTAAAAAAATTTCAACTTAAAATCAATTACGAGATTATGAAACCATTTAAAGCGAGTAATAAGGCTTCCGAAGGCATCAATGACAATAAATCGACTTTTCTTGTCAATGGATGGCTTTCCCTTCATGTTTCTAGATATAAACATTCAATTATAATCTGTTTTAACGAAAAAGGTAAAAGAATTCAACATAAAATCAATTCTGAGATTATACAATCATTAAAAGCGAATAATAAGGCTTTCAAATGCATGAGTGACTATAAAAAAACTTTTCTTCCAAATGGATGGCTTTCACTTCACGTTTCTTGACGGAAAAAATTAATTATAGTCTGTTTTAACCAAAAACGTAAATAAATTGAACTGAAAATCAATTATGAAACTATAAAATGATTTAAAGCGAGTAATAAGGCTTCCGAAGGCATGAATGACTATAAAGGAACTTTTCTTCTCAATGAATATCTTTCGCTCCATGTTTCTCAAGGTAAACATTCAATTATAATCTGTTTTAACCAAAAAGGTAAAATTCAACTTAAAATCAATTACGAGATTATGAAACCATTTAAAGCAAGTAATAAAGCTTTTGAAGGCATGAGTGACTATAAATGAACTTTTTTGGTCAATGGATGGCTTTCGCTTCATGTTTTTTGAGAAAAATATTCAATTATAATTTATTTCAGCCAAAAAGTAAAAAATTCAACTTAAAATCAATTATAAGATTATAAAACCACTTAAAGCGAGTAATAAGGCTTTCAAAGGCATCAGGGGCTACAAATGGACTTTTCTTGTCAATGGATGGCTTTCGCTTCATGTTTCTAGAGGTAAACATTCAACTATAATCTTTTTTAACCAAAAAGGCAAAAACAATTCAACTTAAAATCAATTACGAGATTATGAAACTATTTAGAGCAAGTAGTAAGGCTTTCGAACGCATCAATTACTATATATGGACTTTTCTTGTCAATGGATGGCTTTCGCTTCATGTTTCTAGAGGTAAACATTCAATTATAATATGTTTTAACCAAAAAGGCAAAAAAAATTCAACTTAAAATCAATTACAAGATTATGAAGCCATTTAAAGCAAGTAATAGGGCTTCCGAATGCATCAATGACTATTAATGAACTTTTCTTGTCAAAGGATGGCTTTCGCTTCAAGTTTCTAGAGGTAAACATTCAATTATAATATTTTTTAACCAAAAAGGTAAAAGAAATCAACATAAAATCAATTATGAGATTATACAACCATTTAAAGCGAATAATAGGGCTTCCGAAGGCATCAATGACTATAAATGGACTTTTCTTGTCAATGGATGGCTTTCGCTTCATGTTTCTAGAGGCAAACATTCAATTATAATCTGTTTTAACCAAAAAGGTAAAAAAAATTCAACTTAAAATCAATTACGAGATTATGAAACCATTTAAAGCGAGTAATGGGGCTTCCGAAGGCATCAATGACTACAAATGAACTTTTCTTGTCAATGGATGTTTTTCGCTTCAGGTTTCTAAAGGTAAGCATGCAATTATAATCTGTTTTAGCCAAAAAGGCAACAAAAATTCAAGTTAAAATCAATTACGAGATTATGAAACCATTTAAAGCGAGTAATAAGGCTTCTGAAGGCATCAATGACTGTAAATGGACTTTTCTTGTCAATGGATGGCTTTTGCTTCATGTTTCTAGATATAAACATTCAATTATAATCTGTTTTAACCAAAAAGGTAAAAGAAGTCAACATAAAGTCAATTATGAGATTATACAACCATTTAAAGCGAATAATAAGGCTTTCGGAGGCATGAGTGACTATAAATTAACTTTTCTTCCCAATGGTTGGCTTTCACTTCATGTTTCTCGAGGCAAAAAATCAATTATAGTCTGTTTTAACCAAAAACGTAAGAAAATTGAACTAAAAATCAATTATGAAACTATAAAACCATTTAAAGCGAGTAATAAGGCTTCCGAAGGCATGAATGACTATAAAGAAACTTTTCTTCTCAATGAATATCTTTCGCTTCATGTTTCTCAAGGTAAACATTCAATTATAATCTGTTTTAACAAAAAATTTAAAAAAAATTCAACTTAAAATCAATTATGAGATTATGAAACCATTTAAAGCAAGTAATAAGGCTTTCGAAGGCATGAGTGACTATAAATGGACTTTTTTTCGTCAATAGATCGCTTTCGCTTCATGTTTTTCTAGAAAATATTCAATTATAATTTATTTTAGCGAAAAAGGTAAAAAAATTCAACTTAAAATCATTTATAAGATTATAAAACCATTTAAAGCGAGTAATAAGGCTTTCGAAGGCATCAGGGGCTACAAATGGACTTTTCTTGTCAATAGATGGCTTTCGCTTCATGTTTCTAGAGGTAAACATTCAACTATAATCTGTTTTAACCAAAAAGGCCAAAAACATTCAACTTAAAATCAATTACGAGATTATGAAACCATTTAAAGCGAGTAATGGGGATTCCGAAGGCATCAATGACTATAAATAAAATTTTCTTGTCAATGGATGGCTTTCGCTTCAGGTTTCTAAAGGTAAACATTCAATTATAATCTATTTTAACAAAAAAGGCAACAAAAATTTAACTTAAAATCAATTATGAGATTATGAAACCATTTAAAGCGAGTAATAAGGCTTCTGAAGGCATCAATGACTATAAACGTACTTTTCTTGTTAATGGATGGCTTTCGCTTCACGTTTCTAGAGGTAAACATTCAATTATAATCTGTTTTAACCAAAAATGTAAATAAATTCAATTGAAAATCAATTATGAAACTATAAAACAATTTAAAGCGAGTAATAAGGCTTCCGTAGGCATGAGAGACTATAAAGGAACTTTTCTTCTCAATGAATTTTTTTGCTTCATGTTTCTCGAGGTAAACATTCAATTATAATCTGTTTTATTCAAAAAGGTAAAAAAACTCAACTTAAAATCAAATACGAGATTATGAAACCATTTAAAGCAAGTAATAAAGCTTTCGAATGCATGAATGACTATAAATGGATTTTTTTTTTGTCAATGGATGGCTTTCGCATCATGTTTTTAAAGAGAATTATTCAATTACTAATTATTTTACCCAAAAAGTAAAAAAATTCAACTTAAAATCAATTGTAAGATTATAAAACCACATAAAGCGAGTAATAAGGCTTTCGAAGGCATCAGGGACTACAAATGGACTTTTCTTATCAATGGATGGCTTTCGCTTCATGTTTCTAGAGGTAAACATTCAATTATAATCTGTTTTAACCAAAAAGGCAAAAAAAATTCAACTTAAAATCAATTACGACATTATGAAACCATTTAAAGCGAGTAATAAGGCTTTCGAAGGCATCAATGACAATAAATCGACTTTTCTTGTCAATGGATGGCTTTCGCTTCATGTTTCTAGATATAAACATTCAATTATAATCTGTTTTAACCAAAAAGGTAAAAGAATTCAACATAAAATCAATTATGAGATTATACAACCAGTAAAAGCGAATAATACGGCTTTCAAACGCATGAGTGACTATAAAAAAACTTTTCTTCCCAATGGATGGCTTTCACTTCATGTTTCTTGAGGGAAAATATCAATTATAATCTGTTTTAACCAAAAATGTAAATAAATTGAACTGAAAAACAATTATGAAACTATAAAACGATTTAAAGCGAGTAATAAGGCTTCCGAAGGCATGAATGACTATAAAGGAACTTTTCTTCTCAATGAACATCTTTCGCTCCATGTTTCTCAAGGTAAACATTCAATTTTAATCTGTTTTAACCAAAAAGGTAAACAAATTCAACTTAAAATCAATTACGAGATTATGAAACCGTTTAAAGTAAGTAATAAGGCTTTTGAAGGCATGAGTGACTATAAATGGACTTTTTTTGTCAATTCATGGCTTTCGCTTCATGTTTTTTGGGAAAAATATTCAATTATAATTTATTTTAGCCAAAAAGTAAAAAAATTCAACTTAAAATCAATTATGAGATTATAAAACCACATAAAGCGAGTAATAAGGCTTTCGAAGGCATCAAGGGCTACAAATGGACTTTTCTTGTCAATGAATGGCTTTTGCTTCATGTTTCTAGAGGTAAACATTCAACTATAATCTGTTTTAACCAAAAAGGTAAAAAAAATTCAACTTAAAATCAATTACAAGATTATGAAACTATTCAAAGCGAGTAATAAGGCTTCCAAACGCATCAATGACTATAAATGGACTTTTCTTATCAATGGATGGCTTTTGCTTCAAGTTTCTAGAGGTAAACATTCAATTATAATCTGTTTTAACCCAATAGGCAAAAAAATTTCAACTTAAAATCAATTACGAGATTATTAAACCATTTAAAGCGAGTAATAAGGCTTCCGAACGCATCAATGACTATAAATCAACTTTTCTTGTCAATGGATGGCTTTCGCTTCATGTTTCTAGATATAAACATTCAATTACAGTCTGTTTTAACCAAAAAGGTAAAAGAATTCAACATAAAATCAATTATGAGATTATACAACCATTAAAAGCGAATTATAAGGCTTTCAAACGCATGAGTGACTATAAAAAAACTTTTCTTCCCAATGGATGGCTTTCACTTTACGTTTCTCGAGACAAAAAATCAATTGTAGTCTGTTTTAACCAAAAACGTAAATAAATTGAACTGAAAATCAATTATGAAACTATAAAACCATTTAAAGCGAGTAATAAGGCTTCCGAAGGCATGAATGACTATAAAGGAACTTTTCTTCTCGATGAATATCTTTCGCTTCATGTTTCTCAAGGTAAACATTCAATTATAATCTGTTTTAGCCAAAAAGGTAAAATTCAACTTAAAATCAATTACGAGATTATGAAACCATTTAAAGCAAGTAATAAGGTTTTCGAAGGCATGAGTGACTATAAATGGACTTTTTTGGTCAATGGATGGCTTTCGCTTCATGTTTTTTGAGAAAAATATTCAATTATAATTTATTTTAGCCAAAAAGTAAAAAATTCAACTTAAAATCAATTATAAGATTATAAAACCACTTAAAGCGAGTAATAAGGCTTTCAAAGGCATCAGAGGCTACAAATGGACTTTTCTTGTCAATGGATGGCTTTCGCTTCATGTTTCTAGAGGTAAACATTCAACTATAATCTTTTTTAACCAAAAAGGCAAAAACAATTCAACTTAAAATCAATTACGAGATTATGAAACTATTTAAAGCGAGTAATAAGGCTTTGGAACGCATCAATGACTATAAATGGACTTTTCTTGTCAATGGATGGCTTTCGCTTCATATTTCTAGAGGTAAATATTCAATTATAATTTGTTTTAACCAAAAAGGCAAAAAAAATTTAACTTAAAATCAATTACGAGATTATGAAGCCATTTAAAGCGAGTAATAGGGCTTCCGAAGGCATCAATGACTATAAATGAACTTTTCTTGTCAATGGATGGCTTTCGCTTCAGCTTTCTAGAGGTAAGCATTCAATTATATTTTGTTTTAACCAAAAAGGTAAAAGAAACCAACATAAAATCAATTATGAGATTATACAACCATTTAAAGCGAACAATTAGGCTTCCGAAGGCATCAATTACTATAAATGGACTTTTCTTATCAATGGATGGCTTTCGCCTCATGTGTCTAGAGGTAAACATTCAATTATAATCTGTTTTAACCAAAAAGGTAAAAAAAAAATTAGCTTAAAATCGATTATAAGATTATAAAACCACTTAAAGCGAGTAATAAGGCTTTCGAAGGCATCAGGGACTACAAATGGACCGTTCTTGTCAATGGATGGCTTTCGCTTCAAGTTTCTATAGGTAAACATTCAATTATAATCTGTTTTAACCAAAAAGGCAAAAAAAATTCAACTTAAAATCTATTACGAGATTATGAAACCATTTAAAGCGAGTATTAAGGCTTCCGAACGCATCAATGACTATAAATCAACTTTTCTTGTCAATGGATGGCTTTCGGTTCAAGTTTCTAAAGGTAAACATTCAATTATAATCTGTTTTAGGTAAAAAGGTAAAAAAACTCAACTTAAAATCAAATACGAGATTATGAAACCATTTAAAGCAAGTAATAAGGCTTTTGACGGGATGAGTGACTATAAATGGACTTTTCTTATCAATGGATGGCTTTCGCTTTAGATTTCTAAAGTTAAACATTCAATTATAATCTGTTTTAACCAAAAAAGCAAAAAAAAATCAACTTAAAATCAATTACGAGATTATGAAACCATTTAAAACGAGTAATAAGGCTTTCGAACTCATCAATGACTATAAATGGACTTTTCTTGTCAATCTATGGCTTTCGCTTCATGTTTCCAGAGGTAAACGTTCAATTATAATCTGTTTTAACCAAAAAGGTAAAAAAAATTTGACCTAAAATCAATTACGAGATTATGAAACCATTTAAAGTGAGTAATAGGGCTTCGAAGGCATCAATGACTATAAATGGACTTTTCTTGTCAATGGATGGCTTTCGCTTCATGTTTCCAGAGGTAAACATTCAATTATAACCTGTTTTAAGCAAAAAGGTAAAAAAAATTTGACCTAAAATCAATTACGAGATTATGAAACCATTTAAAGCGAGTAATAGGGCGTCGAAGGCATCAATGACTATAAATGGACTTTTCTTGCCAATGGATGGCTTTCGCTTCATGTTTCTAGAGATAAACATTCAACTATAATTTGTTTTAACCAAAAAAGCAACAAAAATTCAACTTAAAATCAATTACGAGATTATGAAACCATTTAAAGCGAGTAATAAGTCTTCCGAAGGCATCAATGACTACAAATGGACTTTTCTTGTCAATGGATGTCGCTTCATGTTTCTAGATATAAACATTCAATTATAATCTGTTTTAAGCAAAAAAGTAAAAGAATTCAACATAAAATCAATTCTAAGATTAGACAACCATTTAAAGCGAATAATAAGGCTTTCGAAGGCATGAGTGACTATAAATGAACTTTTCTTCCCAATGGATGGCTTTCACTTCATGTTTCTTGAGGTAAAAAATCAATTATAGTCTGTTTTGACCAAAAACGTAAATAAATTGAACTGAAAATCAATTATGAAACTATAAAACCATTTAAAGCGAGTAATAAGGCTTCCGAAGGCATGAATGACTATAAAGGAACTTTTATTCTCGATGAATATCTTTCGCTTCATGTTTCTCAAGGTAAAGATTCAATTATAATTTGTTTTAACCAAAAAGCCAAAAAAATTCAACTTAAAATGAATTACAAGATTATGAAACCATTTAAAGCAAGTAATAAGGCTTTCGATGGCATGAGTGACTATAAATGGACTTTTTTCGTCAATGGATGGCTTTCGCTTCATGTATTTCGAGAAAAATATTCAGTTATAATTTATTTTAGCCAAAAAGTAAAAAAATTCAACTTAAAATCAATTATAAGATTATAAAACCACTTAAAGCGAGTAATAAGGCTTTCGAAGGCATCAGGGGCTACAAATGGACCTTTCTTGTCGATGGATGACTTTCGCTTCATGTTTCTAGAGGTAAACATTCAACTATAATCTGTTGTAATGAAAAAGGCAAAAAAAATTCTTCTTAAAATCAATTACGAGATTATGAAACTGTTTAAAGCGAGTAATAAGGCTTCCGAATGCATCAATGACTATAAATGGACTTTTCTTGTCAATGGATGGCTTTCGCTTCAGGTTTTTAGAGGTAAACATTCAACTATAATTTGTTTTAACCAAAAAGGCAAAAAAAATTCAACTTAAAATCAATTACGAGATTATGAAACCATTTAAAGCGAGTAATAAGGCTTCCGAACGCATCAATGACTATAAATGGACTTTTCTTGTCAATGAATGCTTTCGCTTGATATTTCTAGAGGTAAACATTCAATTATAATATGTTTTAACCAAAAAGGTAAAAACAATTCAACTTAAAATCAATTACGAGATTATGAAGCCATTTAAAGCGAGTAATAGGGCTTCCGAAGGCATCAATGACTATAAATGAACTTTTCTTGTCAATGGATGGCTTTCACTTCAGGTTTCTAGCGGTAAACATTCAATTATATTTTCTTTTAACCAAAAAGGTAAAAGAAACCAACATAAAATCAATTATGAGATTATACAACCATTTAAAGCGAACAATAAGGCTTCCGAAGGCATCAATTACTATAAATGGACTTTTCTTATCAATGGATGGCTTTCGCCTCATGTGTCTAGAGGTAAACATTCAATTATAATCTGTTTTAACCAAAAAGGTAAAAAAAACTTAGCTTAAAATCGATTATAAGATTATAAAACCACTTAAAGCGAGTAATAAGGCTTTCGAAGGCATCAGGGACTACAAATGGACCGATCTTGTCAATGGATGGCTTTCGCTTCAAGTTTCTAGAGGTAAACATTCAATTATAATCTATTTTAACCAAAAAGGCAAAAAAAATTCAACTTAAAATCTATTACGAGATTATGAAACCATTTAAAGCGAGTATTAAGGCTTCCGAACGCATCAATGACTATAAATCAACTTTTCTTGTCAATGGATGGCTTTCAGTTCAAGTTTCTAAAGGTAAACATTCAATTATAATCTGTTTTAGGTAAAAAGGTAAGAAAACTCAACTTAAAATCAAATACGAGATTATGAAACCATTTAAAGCAAGTAATAAGGCTTTTGACGGGATGAGTGACTATAAATGAACTTTTCTTATCAATGGATGGCTTTCGCTTTAGATTTCTAAAGTTAAACATTCAATTATAATCTGTTTTAACCAAAAAAGCAAAAAAAATTCAACTTAAAATCAATTACGAGATTATGAAACCATTTAAAACGAGTAATAAGGCTTTCGAACTCATCAATGACTATAAATGGACTTTTCTTGTCAATGTATGGCTTTCGCTTCATGTTTCTAGAGGTAAACGTTCAATTATAATCTGTTTTAACCAAAAAGGTAAAAACAAATTGACCTAAAATCAATTACGAGATTATGAAACCATTTAAAGTGAGTAATAGGGCTTCGAAGGCATCAATGACTATAAATGGACTTTTCTTGTCAATGGATGGCTTTCGCTTCATGTTTCTAGAGGTAAACATTCAATTATAACCTGTTTTAACCAAAAAGGTAAAAAAAATTTGACCTAAAATCAATTACGAGATTATGAAACCATTTAAAGCGAGTAATAGGGCGTCGAAGGCATCAATGACTATAAATGGACTTTTCTTGCCAATGGATGGCTTTCGCTTCATGTTTCTAGAGATAAACATTCAACTATAATTTGTTTTAACCAAAAAAGCAAAAAAAATTCAACTTAAAATCAATTACGGGATTATGAAACCATTTAAAGCGAGTAATAAGGCTTCCGAACGCATCAATGACTATAAATGGACTTTGTTTGTCAATGAATGGCTTTCACTTCATATTTCTAGAGGTAAACATTCAATTATAATATGTTTTAACTAAAAAGGCAAAAATAATTCAACTTAAAATCAATTGCGAGATTATGAAACCATTTAAAGCGCGTAATAAGGCTTCCGAACGCATCAATGACTATAAATGGACTTTTCTTGTCAATGGATGGCTTTCGCTTCATGTTTTTCAAGAAACATATTCAATTACTATTTATTTTAGCCAAAAAGTAAAAACATTCCACTTAAAATCAATTATAAGATTATAAAACCACATAAAGCGAGTAATATGGCTTTCGAAGGCATCAGGGACTACAAATGGACTTTTCTTGTCAATGGATGGCTTTCGCTCCATGTTTCTAGAGGTAAACATTCAATTATATTCTCTTTTAATGAAAAAGGTAAAAGAAAACAACATAAAATCAATTATGATATTATACAACCATTTAAAGCGAATAATAAGGCTTCCGAAGGCATCAATGACTATAAATGGACTTTTGTTGTCAATGGATGGCTTTCGCTTCATGTTTTCAGAGGTAAACATTCAATTATAATCTGTTTTAACCAAAAAGGCAAAAAAAATTCAACTTAAAATCAATTACAATATTATGAAACCATTTAAAGCGAGTAATGGGGCTTCCGAAGGCATCAATGACTATAAATGAACTTTTCTTGTCAATGGATGGCTTTGGCTTTTGGTTTCTAAAGGTAAACATTCAATTATAATCTGTTTTAACAAAAAAGGCAACAAAAATTCAACTTAAAATCAATTACGAGATTATGAAACCATTTAAAGCGAGTAATAAGTCTTCCGAAGGCATCAATGACTACAAATGGACTTTTCTTGTCAATGGATGTCGCTTCATGTTTCTAGATATAAACATTCAATTATAATCTGTTTTAAGCAAAAAAGTAAAAGAATTCAACATAAAATCAATTCTAAGATTAGACAACCATTTAAAGCGAATAATAAGGCTTTCGAAGGCATGAGTGACTATATATGAACTTTTCTTCCCAATGGATGGCTTTCACTTCATGTTTCTTGAGGTAAAAAATCAATTATAGTCTGTTTTGACCAAAAACGTAAATAAATTGAACTGAAAATCAATTATGAAACTCTAAAACCATTTAAAGCGAGTAATAAGGCTTCCGAAGGCATGAATGACTATAAAGGAACTTTTATTCTCGATGAATATCTTTCGCTTCATGTTTCTCAAGGTAAAGATTCAATTATAATCTGTTTTAACCAAAAAGCCAAAAAAATTCAACTTAAAATGAATTACAAGATTATGAAACCATTTAAAGCAAGTAATAAGGCTTTCGATGGCATGAGTGACTATAAATGGACTTTTTTCGTCAATGGATGGCTTTCGCTTCATGTATTTCGAGAAAAATATTCAATTATAATTTATTTTAGCCAAAAAGTAAAAAAATTCAACTTAAAATCAATTATAAGATTATAAAACCACTTAAAGCGAGTAATAAGGCTTTCGAAGGCATCAGGGGCTACAAATGGACCTTTCTTGTCGATTGATGACTTTCGCTTCATGTTTCTAGAGGTAAACATTCAACTATAATCTGTTGTAATGAAAAAGGCAAAAAAAATTCTTCTTAAAATCAATTACGAGATTATGAAACTATTTAAAGCGAGTAATAAGGCTTCCGAATGCATCAATGACTATAAATGGACTTTTCTTGTCAATGGATGGCTTTCGCTTCAGGTTTTTAGAGGTAAACATTCAACTATAATTTGTTTTAACCAAAAAGGCAAAAACAATTCAACTTAAAATCAATTACGAGATTATGAAACCATTTAAAGCGAGTAATAAGGCTTCCGAACGCATCAATGACTATAAATGGACTTTTCTTGTCAATGAATGGCTTTCACTTCATGTTTCTTGAGGTAAACATTCAATTATAATCTGTTTTAACCAAAAAAGCAAAAACAATTCGACTTAAAATCAATTACGAGATTATGAAACCATTTAAAGCGAGTAATAGGGCTTCGAAGGCATCAATGACTATAACTGGACTTCTCTTATCAATGAATGGCTTTCACTTCATGTTTCTATAGGTAAACATTCAATTATAATCTGTTTTAACCAAAAAGGCAAAAAAAATTCAACTTAAAATCAATTATAAGATTATAAAGCCACTTAAAGCGAGTAATAAGGCTTTCGAAGGCATCAGGGACTACAAATAGACCTTTCTTGTAAATGGATGGCTTTCGCTTCAACTTTTTAGAGGTAAACATTCAATTATAATCTATTTTAACCAAAAAGGCAAAACAACTTCAACTTAAAATCAATTACGAGATTATGAAACCATTTAAAGCGAGTATTAAGGCTTCCGAACCCATTAATGACTATAAATTGACTTTTCTTGTCAATGGATGGCTTTCACTTCATGTTTCTAGATATAAACATTCAATTATAATCTGTTTTAACCAAAAAGGTAAAAGAATTCAACATAAAATCAACTCTGAGATTATACAACCATTTAAAGCGAATAATAACGTTTTCAAAGGCATGAGTGACTACAAATGAACTTTTCTTCCCAATGGATGGCTTTTGCTTCACGTTTCTCAAGGTAAAAAATCAATTATAGTCTGTTTTAACCAAAACTGTAAATAAATTGAACTGAAAATCAATTATGAAACTATAAAACCATTTAAAGCGAGTAATAAGGCTTCCGAAGGCAACAATGACTATAAATGGACATTTCTTGTCAATGGATGGCTTTTGCTTCATGTTTCTAGAGGTAAACATTCAATTATAATCTGTTTTAACCAAAAATGCAAAAAAAATTCAACTTAAAATCAATTACGAGATTATGAAACCATTTAAAGCGAGTAATAAGGCTTCCGAAGGCAACAATGACTATAAATGGACATTTCTTGCCAATGGATGGCTTTTTGCTTCATGTTTCTAGAGGTAAACATTCAATTATAATCTGTTTTAACCAAAAAGGCAAAAAAAATTCAACTTAAAATAAATTACGAGATTATGAAACCATTTAAAGCGAGTAATAGGGCTTCTATAGGCATCAATGATTATAAATGAACTTTTCTTGTCAATGGATGGCTTTCGCTTCAGGTTTCTAGAGGTAAACATTCAATTATAATCTGTTTTAACCAAAAAGGCAAAAAAAATTCAACTTAAAATCAATTATAAGATTATAAAACCAGTTAAAGCGAGTAATAAGGCTTTCGAAGGCATCAGGGACTACAAATGGACCTTTCTTGTAAATGGATGGCTTTTGCTTCAAGTTTTTTGAGGTAAACATTCAATTATAATCTATTTTAACCAAAAAGGCAAAAAAAATTCAACTTAAAATCAATTACGAGATTATGAAACCATTTAAAGCGCGTAATAAGGCTTTCGAACGCATCAAAGACTATAAATGGACTTTTCTTGTCAATGGATGGCTTTCGCTTCATGTTTTTCGAGAAAAATATTCAGTTATAATTTATTTTATCCAAAAGGTAAAAACATTCAACTTAAAATCAATTATAAGATTGTAAAACCACTTAAAGAGTGTAATAAGGCTTTCGTAGGCATCAGTGACTGCAAATGGACTTTTCTTGTCAATGAATGGCTTTCGCTTCATGTTTCTTGAGGTAAACATTCAATTATAATCTGTTTTAACCAAAAAAGCAAAAACAATTCGACTTAAAATCAATTACGAGATTATGAAACCATTTAAAGCGAGTAATAGGGCTTCGAAAGCATCAATGACTGTAAATGGACTTCTCTTATCAATGAATCACTTTCACTTCATATTTCTAGAGGTAAACATTCAATTATAATCTGTTTTAACCAAAAAGGCAAAAAAAATTCAACTTAAAATCAATTATAAGATTATAAAACAACTTAAAGCGAGTAATAACGCTTTCGAAGGCATCAGGGACTACAAATGGACCTTTCTTGTCAATGGATGGCTTTCGCTTCAAGTTTCTAGAGGTAAACATTCAATTATACTCTATTTTAACCAAAAAGGCAAAAAAAAATTCAACTTAAAATCAATTACGAGATTATGAAACCATTTAAAGCGAGTATTAAGGCTTCCGAACGCATCAATGACTATAAATCGACTTTTCTTGTCAATGGATGGCTTTCACTTCATGTTTCTAGATATAAATATTCAATTATAATCTATTTGAACCAAAAAGGTAAAAGAATTCAACATAAAATCAATTATAAGATTATAAAACCAGTTAAAGCGAGTAATAAGGCTTTCGAAGACATCAGGGACTACAAATGGACCTTTCTTGTAAATGGATGGCTTTTGCTTCAAGTTTTTTGAGGTAAACATTCAATTATAATCTATTTTAACCAAAAAGGCAAAAAAAATTCAACTTAAAATCAATTACGAGATTATGAAACCATTTAAAGCGCGTAATAAGGCTTTCGAACGCATCAAAGACTATAAATGGACTTTTCTTGTCAATGGATGGCTTTCGCTTCATGTTTTTCGAGAAAAATATTCAGTTATAATTTATTTTATCCAAAAGGTAAAAACATTCAACTTAAAATCAATTATAAGATTGTAAAACCACTTAAAGAGTGTAATAAGGCTTTCGTAGGCATCAGTGATTGCAAATGGACTTTTCTTGTCAATGAATGGCTTTCGCTTCATGTTTCTTGAGGTAAACATTCAATTATAATCTGTTTTAACCAAAAAAGCAAAAACAATTCGACTTAAAATCAATTACGAGATTATGAAACCATTTAAAGCGAGTAATAGGGCTTCGAAAGCATCAATGACTGTAAATGGACTTCTCTTATCAATGAATCACTTTCACTTCATATTTCTAGAGGTAAACATTCAATTATAATCTGTTTTAACCAAAAAGGCAAAAAAAATTCAACTTAAAATCAATTATAAGATTATAAAACAACTTAAAGCGAGTAATAACGCTTTCGAAGGCATCAGGGACTACAAATGGACCTTTCTTGTCAATGGATGGCTTTCGCTTCAAGTTTCTAGAGGTAAACATTCAATTATACTCTATTTTAACCAAAAAGGCAAAAAAAAATTCAACTTAAAATCAATTACGAGATTATGAAACCATTTAAAGCGAGTATTAAGGCTTCCGAACGCATCAATGACTATAAATCGACTTTTCTTGTCAATGGATGGCTTTCACTTCATGTTTCTAGATATAAACATTCAATTATAATCTATTTTAACCAAAAAGGTAAAACAATTCAACATAAAATCAACTCTGAGATTATACAACCATTTAAAGCGAATAATAACGCTTTCAAAGGCATGAGTGACTACAAATAAACTTTTCTTCCCAATGGATGGCTTTTGCTTCACGTTTCTCGAGGTAAAACATCAATTATAGTCTGTTTTAACCAAAAACGTAAATAAATTGAACTGAACATCAATTATGAAACTATAAAACCATTTACAGCGAGAAATAAGGCTTCCGAAGGCATCAATGACTATAAATAGACATTTCTTGTCAATGGATGGCTTTTGCTTCCTGTTTCTAGAGCTAAACATTCAATTATAATCTGTTTTAACTAAAAAGGCAAAAAAAATTCAACTTAAAATCAATTACGAGATTATGAAACCATTTAAAGCGAGTAATAGGGCTTCCGTAGGCATCAATGACTATAAATGAACTTTTCTTGTCAATGGATAGCTCTCGCTTCAGGTTTCTAAAGGTAAACATTCAATTATAATATGTTTTAACAAAAAAGGCAACAAAAATTCAACTTAAAATCAATTACGAGATTATGAAACCATTTAAAGCGAGTAATAAGGCTTCCGAACGCATCAATGACTATAAATGTACTTTTCTTGTTAATGGATGGCTTTCCCTTCACGTTTCTAGAGGTAAACATTCAATTATAATCTGTTTTAACTAAAAACTTAAATAAATTCAATTGAAAATCAATTATGAAACTATAAAACCATTTAAAGCGAGTAGTAAGGCTTCCGAAGGTATGAGAGACTATAAAGGAACTTTTCTTCTCAATGAATATCTTTCGCTTCATGTTTCTCGAGGTAAACATTCAATTATAATCTGTTTTAAGTAAAAAGGTAAAAAAACTCAACCTAAAATCAAATACGAGATTATGAAACCATTTAAAGCAAGTAATAAGGCTTTTGAAGAAATGAGTGACTATAAATGGACTTTTCTTATCAATCGATGGCTTTCGCTTCAGGTTTCTAAAGGTAAACATTCAATTATAATCTGTTTTAACCAAAAAACCAAAAAAAATTCGACCTAAAATCAATTACGAGATTATGAAACCATTTAAAGCGTGTAATAGGGCTTCGAAGACATCAATGACTATAAATTGACTTTTCTTGTCAATAGATGGCTTTCGCTTCATGTTTCTAGAGGTAAACATTCAACTATAATTTGTTTTAACCAAAAAGGCAAAAAAAATTCAACTTAAAATAAATTACGAGATTATGAAACCATTTAAAGCTAGTAATAAGGCTTTTGAACGCATCAATGACTATAAATGGACTTTTCTTGTCAATGGATGGCTTTCACTTCATATTTCTAAAGGTAAACATTCAATTATAACATGTTTTAACCAAAAAAGCAAAAAACATTCAACTTAAAATCAATTACGAGATTATGAAACCATTTAAAGCGCGTAATAAGGCTTCCGAACGCATCAATGACTATAAATGGACTTTTCTTGTCAATGGATGGCTTTCGCTTCATGTTTTTCAAGAAAAATATTCAGTAACAATTTATTTTATCCAAAAAGGTAAAAAAATTCAACTTAACATCAATTTTAAGATTGTAAAACCACTTAAAGCGAGTAATAAGGCTTTCGTAGGCATCAGTGACTGGAAATAGACTTTTCTTGTCAATGGATGGCTTTCGCTTCATGTTTCTAGAGGTAAACATTGAACTATAATCTGTTTTAACCAAAAAAGTAAAAAAAATTCATCTTAAAATCAATTACGAGATTATGAAACCATTTAAAGCGAGTAATAAGGCTTCTGAACGCATCAATGACTATAAATGGACTTTTGTTGTCAATGGATGGCTTTCGCTTCATGTTTCTAGAGGTAAACATTCAATTATAATCTATTTTAACCAAAAAGGTAAAACAATTCAACTTAAAATCAATTACGAGATTAGGAAACCATTTAAAGTGAGTAACAGGGCTTCCGAAGGCATCAATGACTATAAATGAACTTTTCTTGTCAATAGATGGCTTTCGGTTCAAGTTTCTAAAGGTAAACATTCAATTATAATATGTTTTAACCAAAAAGGCAACAAAAATTCAACTTAAAATCAATTACGAGATTATGAAACCATTTAAAGCGAGTAATAAGGCTTCCGAACACATGAATGACTATAAATCGACTTTTCTTGTCAATGGATGGCTTTTGCTTCATGTTTCTGGATATAAACATTCAATTATAATATGTTTTATCCAAAAAGGTAAAAGAATTCAACATAAAATCAATTCTGAGATTATACAACCATTTAAAGCGAATAATAACGCTTTCAAAGGTATGAGTGACTACAAAGGAACTTTTCTTCCCAATGGATGCCTTTCGCTTCATGTTTCTCGAGGTAAAACGTCAATTATAGTCTGTTTTAACCAAAAACGTAAATAAATTGAACTGAAAATATATTATGAAACTATAAAACCATTTAAAGTGAGTAATAAGGCTTCCGAAGGCATTAATGACTATAAATGGACATTTCTTGTCAATGGATGGCTTTTGCTTCATGTTTCTAGAGGTAAACATTCAATTATAATCTGTTTTAACCAAAAATGTAAATAAATTGAACTGAAAATCAATTATGAAACTATAAAACCATTTAAAGTGAGTAATAAGGCTTCCGAAGGCATCAATAACTATAAATGGACATTTCTTCTCAATGGATGGCTTTCGCTTCATGTTTCTAGAGGTAAACATTGAACTATAATCTGTTTTAACCAAAAAAGCAAAAAAAATTCATCTTAAAATCAATTACGAGAATATGAAACCATTTAAAGCGAGTAATAGGGCTTCCGAACGCAGCAATGACAATAAATGGACCTTTGTTGTCAATGGATGGCTTTTGCTTCATGTTTCTAGAGGTAAACAATCAATTATAATCTATTTTAACCAAAAAGGCAAAAAAAATTAAACTTAAAATCAATTACGAGATTATGAAACCATTTAAAGCGAGTAATAGGGCTTCTGAAGGCATCAATGACTATAAATGAACTTTTCTTGTCAATAGATGGCTTTCGGTTGAAGTTTCTAAAGGTAAACATTCAATTATAATTTGTTTTAACCAAAAAGGCAACAAAAATTCAACTTAAAATCAATTACGAGATTATGAAACCAGTTAAAGCGAGTAATAAGGCTTCCGAATAAATGAATGACTATAAATCGACTTTTCTTGTCAATGGATAGCTTTTGCTTCATGTTTCTGGATATAAACATTCAATTATAATCTGTTTTATCCAAAAAGGTAAAAGAATTCAACATAAAATCAATTATGAGATTATACAACCATTTAAAGCGAATGATAATGCTTTCAAAGGCATGAGTGACTACAAATGAACTTTTCTTCCCAATGGATGCCCTTCGATTCACGTTTCTTGAGGTAAAACATCAATTATAGTCTGTTTTAACCAAAAACGTAAATAAATTGAACTAAAAATCAATTATCAAACTATAAAACCATTTAAAGTGAGTAATAAGGCTTCCGAAGGCATCAATGACTATAAATGGACATTTCTTGTCAATGGATGGCTTTCGCTTCATGTTTCTAGAGGTAAACATTGAACTATAATCTGTTTTAACCAAAAAAGTAAAAAAAATTCATCTTAAAATCAATTACGAGATTATGAAACCATTTAAAGCGAGTAATAAGGCTTCTGAACGCATCAATGACTATAAATGGACTTTTGTTGTCAATGGATGGCTTTCGCTTCATGTTTCTAGAGGTAAACATTCAATTATAATCTATTTTAACCAAAAAGGTAAAACAATTCAACTTAAAATCAATTACGAGATTAGGAAACCATTTAAAGCGAGTAACAGGGCTTCCGAAGGCATCAATGACTATAAATGAACTTTTCTTGTCAATAGATGGCTTTCGGTTCAAGTTTCTAAAGGTAAACATTCAATTATAATATGTTTTAACCAAAAAGGCAACAAAAATTCAACTTAAAATCAATTACGAGATTATGAAACCATTTAAAGCGAGTAATAAGGCTTCCGAACACATGAATGACTATAAATCGACTTTTCTTGTCAATGGATGGCTTTTGCTTCATGTTTCTGGATATAAACATTCAATTATAATATGTTTTATCCAAAAAGGTAAAAGAATTCAACATAAAATCAATTCTGAGATTATACAACCATTTAAAGCGAATAATAACGCTTTCAAAGGTATGAGTGACTACAAAGGAACTTTTCTTCCCAATGGATGCCTTTCGCTTCATGTTTCTCGAGGTAAAACGTCAATTATAGTCTGTTTTAACCAAAAACGTAAATAAATTGAACTGAAAATATATTATGAAACTATAAAACCATTTAAAGTGAGTAATAAGGCTTCCGAAGGCATTAATGACTATAAATGGACATTTCTTGTCAATGGATGGCTTTTGCTTCATGTTTCTAGAGGTAAACATTCAATTATAATCTGTTTTAACCAAAAATGTAAATAAATTGAACTGAAAATCAATTATGAAACTATAAAACCATTTAAAGTGAGTAATAAGGCTTCCGAAGGCATCAATAACTATAAATGGACATTTCTTCTCAATGGATGGCTTTCGCTTCATGTTTCTAGAGGTAAACATTGAACTATAATCTGTTTTAACCAAAAAAGCAAAAAAAAATTCATCTTAAAATCAATTACGAGAATATGAAACCATTTAAAGCGAGTAATAGGGCTTCCGAACGCAGCAATGACAATAAATGGACCTTTGTTGTCAATGGATGGCTTTTGCTTCATGTTTCTAGAGGTAAACAATCAATTATAATCTATTTTAACCAAAAAGGCAAAAAAAATTAAACTTAAAATCAATTACGAGATTATGAAACCATTTAAAGCGAGTAATAGGGCTTCTGAAGGCATCAATGACTATAAATGAACTTTTCTTGTCAATAGATGGCTTTCGGTTGAAGTTTCTAAAGGTAAACATTCAATTATAATTTGTTTTAACCAAAAAGGCAACAAAAATTCAACTTAAAATCAATTACGAGATTATGAAACCAGTTAAAGCGAGTAATAAGGCTTCCGAATAAATGAATGACTATAAATCGACTTTTCTTGTCAATGGATAGCTTTTGCTTCATGTTTCTGGATATAAACATTCAATTATAATCTGTTTTATCCAAAAAGGTAAAAGAATTCAACATAAAATCAATTATGAGATTATACAACCATTTAAAGCGAATGATAATGCTTTCAAAGGCATGAGTGACTACAAATGAACTTTTCTTCCCAATGGATGCCCTTCGATTCACGTTTCTTGAGGTAAAACATCAATTATAGTCTGTTTTAACCAAAAAAGTAAATAAATTGAACTAAAAATCAATTATCAAACTATAAAACCATTTAAAGTGAGTAATAAGGCTTCCGAAGGCATCAATGACTATAAATGGACATTTCTTGTCAATGGATGGCTTTCGCTTCATGTTTCTAGAGGTAAACATTCAATTATAATCTGTTTTAACCAAAAAGGCAAAAAAAATTCAGCTTAAAATCAATTACGAGATTATGAAACCATTTAAAGCGAGTAATAGGGCTTCCGTAGGCATCAATGACTATAAATGAACTTTTCTTGTCAATGGATGGCTTTCGCTTCATGTTTCTAGACGTAAACATTCAATTATAATCTATTTTAGCCAAAACGGCAAAAAAAATTCAACTTAAAATCAATTACGAGATTATGAAACCATTTAAAGCGAGTAATAGGGCTTCCGAAGGCATCAATGACTATAAATGAACTTTTGCTGTCAATAGATGGCTTTCGGTTCAAGTTTCTAAAGGTAAACACTCAATTATAATATGTTTTAACCAAAAAGGTAACAAAAATTCAACTTAAAATCAATTACGAGATTATGAAACCATTTAAAGTGAGTAATAAGGCTTCCGAAGGCATCAATGACTATAAATGAACTTTTGTTGTCAATGGCTGGCTTTCGCTTCATGTTTCTAGAGGTAAACATTCAATTATAATCTATTTTAACCAAAAAAGCAAAAAACATGCAACTTAAAATCAATTACGAGATTATGAAACCATTTAAAGCGAGTAATAAGGCTTCCGAACCCATGAATAACTATAAATCAACTTTTCTTGTCAATGGATGGCTTTTGCTTCATATTTCTAGATATAAACATTCAATTATAATCTATTTTATCCAAAAAGGTAAAAGAATTCAACATAAAATCAATTTTGAGATTATACAACCATTTAAAGCGAATAATAACGCTTTCAAAGGTATGAGTGACTACAAATGAACTTTTCTTCCCAATGGATGCCTTTCTCTTCACGTTTCTTGAGGTAAAACATCAATTATAGTATGTTTTAACAAAAAACGTAAATAAATTGAACTGAAAATCAATTATGAAACTATAAAACCATTTAAAGTGAGTAATAAGGCTTCCGAAGGCATCAATGACTATAAATGGACATTTCTTGTCAATGGATGGCTTTCGCTTCATGTTTCTAGAGGTAAACATTGAACTATAATCTGTTTTAACCAAAAAAGCAAAAAAAATTCATCTTAAAATCAATTACGAGATTATGAAACCATTTAAAGCGAGTAATAGGGCTTCCAAACGCATCAATGACTATAAATGGACTTTTGTTTTCAATGGATGGCTTTCGCTTCATGATTCTAGAGGTAAACAATCAATTATAATCTATTTTAACCAAAAAGGCAAAAAAAATTCAACTTAAAATCAATTACGAGATTATGAAACCATTTAAAGCGAGTAATAGGGCTTCCGAAGGCATCAATGACTATAAATGACCTTTTTTTGTCAATAGATGGCTTTCGGTTCAAGTTTCTAAAGGTAAACATTCAATTATAATATGTTTTAACCAAAAAGGCAACAAAAATTAAACTTAAAATCAATTACGAGATTATGAAACCATTTAAAGCGAGTAATAAGGCTTCCGAACACATGAATGACTATAAATCGACTTTTCTTGTCAATGGATGGCTTTTGCTTCATGTTTCTGGATATAAACATTCAATTATAATCTGTTTTATCCAAAAAGGTAAAAGAATTCAACATTAAAATCAATTCTGAGATAATACAACCATTTAAAGCGAATAATAACGCTTTTGAAGGTATGAGTGACTACAAACGAACTTTTCTTCCCAATGGATGCCTTTCGCTTCACGTTTCTCGAGGTAAAACGTCAATTATAGTCTGTTTTAACCAAAAACGTAAATAAATTGAACTGAAAATATATTATGAAACTATAAAACCATTTAAAGTGAGTAATAAGGCTTCCGAAGGCATCAATGACTATAAATGGACATTTCTTGTCACTGGATGGCTTTCGCTTCATGTTTCGAGAGGTAAACATTCAATTATAATCTGTTTAAACGAAAAAGGCAACAAAAATTTAGCTTAAAATCAATTGCGAGATTATGAAACCATTTAAAGCGTGTAATAGGGCTTCGAAGGCATCAATGACTATAAATTGACTTTTCTTGTCAATGGATGGCTTTCGCTTCATGTTTCTAGAGGTAAACATTCAATTATAATTTGTTTTAACCAAAAAGGCAAAAAAAATTCAACATAAAATAAATTATGAGATTATGAAACCATTTAAAGCGAGTAATAAGGCTTTCGAATGCATCAATGACTATAAATTGACTTTTCTTGTCAATGGATGGCTCTCACTTCATATTTCTAGAGGTAAACATTCAATTATAACATGTTTTAACCAAAAAAGTAAAAAAAATTCAACTTAAAAATCAATTACGATATTATGAAACCGTTTAAAGCGCGTAATAAGGCTTCCGAACGCATCAATGACGATAAATGGACTTTTCTTGTCAATGGATGGCTTTCGCTTCATGTTTTTCGAGAAAAATATTTAGTTATAATTTATTTTATCCAAAAAGGTAAAAACAATTCAACTTAAAATCAATTACGAGATTATGAAACCATTTAAAGCGAGCAATAGGGCTTCCGAAGGCATCAATGACTATAAATGAACTTTTCTTATCAATAGATGGCTTTCGGTTCAAGTTTCTAAAGGTAAACATTCAATTATAATCTGTTTTAACCAAAAAAGCAAAAAAAATTCAACTTAAAATCAATTACGACGTTATGAAACCATTTAAAGCGAGTAATAAGGCTTCCGAACGCATCAATGACTATAAATGGACTTTTCTTGTCAATGGATGGCTTTCGCTTCATGTTTCTAGAGGTAAACATTCAATTATAATCTGTTTTAACCAAAAAGGAAAAACAAATTCAGCTTAAAATCAATTACGAGATTATGAAACCATTTAAAGCGAGTAATAGGGCTTCCGTAGGCATCAATGACTATAAATGAACTTTTCTTGTCAATGGATGGCTTTCGCTTTAGGTTTGTAGAGGTAAACATTCAATTATAATATCTTTTAACCAAAAAGGCAACAAAAATTTAACTTAAAATAAATTATGAGATTATGAAACCATTTAAAGCGAGTAATAAGGCTTTCGAATGAATCAATGACTATAAATGGACTTTTCTTGTCAATGGATGGCTCTCACTTCATATTTCTAGAGGTAAACATTCAATTATAACATGTTTTAACCAAAAAAGCAAAAAAAATTCAACCTAAAATCAATTACGAGATTATGAAACCATTTAAAGCGCGTAAAAAGGCTTCCGAACACATCAACGACGATAAATGGACTTTTCTTGTCAATGGATGGCTTTCGCTTCATGTTTTTCGAGAAAAATATTCAGTTATAATTTATTTTATCCAAAAAGGTAAAAAAATTCAACTTAAAATCAATTATAAGATTGTAAAACCACTTAAAGCGAGTAATAAGGCTTTCGTAGGCATCAGTGACTGCAAATAGACTTTTCTTGTCAATGGATGGCTTTCGCTTCATGTTTCTAGAGGTAAACATTGAACTATAATCTGTTTTAACCAAAAAGGCAAAAAAAATTCATCTTAAAATCAATTACGAGATTATGAAACCATTTAAAGCGAGTAATAGGGCTTCCGAACGCATCAATGACTATAAATGGACTTTTGTTGTCAATGGATGGCTTTCGCTTCATGTTTCTAGAGGTAAACATTCAATTATCATCTATTTTAACCAAAACGGCAAAAAAAATTCAACTTAAAATCAATTACAAGATTATGAAACCATTTAAAGCGAGTAATAGGGCTTCCGAAGGCATCAATGACTATAAAGGAACTTTTCTTGTCAATAGATGGCTTCTGGTTCAAGTTTCTAAAGGTAAACACTCAATTATAATATGTTTTAACCAAAAAGGCAAGAAAAATTCAACTTAAAATCAATTACGAGATTATGAAACCATTTAAAGCGAGTAATAAGGCTTCCGAACACATGAATGACTATAAATCGACTTTTCTTGTCAATGGATTGCTTTTGCTTCATGTTTCTGGATATAAACATTCAATTATAATCTGTTTTATGCAAAAAGGTAAAAGAATTCAACATAAAATCAATTCTGAGATTATACAACCATTTAAAGCGAATAATAACGCTTTCAAAGGCATGAGTGACTACAAATGAACTTTTCTTCCCAATGAATGCCCTTCGCTTCACGTTTCTCGAGGTAAAACGTCAATTATAGTCTATTTTAACCAAAAACGTAAATAAATTGAGCTGAAAATCAATTATGAAACTATAAAACCATTTAAAGTGAGTAATAAGGCTTTCGAAGGCATCAATGACTATAAATAGACATTTCTTGTCAATGGATGGCTTTCGCTTCATGTTTCTAGAGGTAAACATTCAATTATAATATGTTTTAACCAAAAAGGCAAAAAAAATTCACCTTAAAATCAATTACGAGATTATGAAACCATTTAAAGCGAGTAATAGAGCTTCCGTAGGCATCAATGACTATAAATGAACTTTTCTTGTCAATGGATGGCTTTCGCTTTAGGTTTCTAGAGGTAAACATTCAATTATAATATGTTTTAACCAAAAAGGCAATAAAAATTCAACTTAAAATCAATTATGAGATTATGAAACCATTTAAAGCGAGTAATAAGGCTTCCGAACGCATCAATGACTATAAATGTACTTTTCTTGTTAATGGATGGCTTTCCCTTCACGTTTCTAGAGGTAAACATTCAATTATAATCTGTTTTAACCAAAAACGTAAATAAATTCAATTGAAAATCAATTATGAAACTATAAAACCATTTAAAGCGAGTAGTAAGGCTTCCGAAGGCATGAGAGACTATAAAGGAACTTTTTCTTCTCAATGAATATCTTTTGCTTCATGTTTCTCGAGGTAAACATTCAATTATAATCTGTTTTAAGTAAAAAGGTAAAAAAACTCAACCTAAAATCAAATACGAGATTATGAAACCATTTAAAGCAAGTAATAAGGCTTTTGAAGGGATGAGTGACTATAAATGGACTTTTCTTATCAATGGATGGCTTTCGCTTCAGGTTTCTAAAGGTAAACATTCAATTATAATCTTTTTTAACCAAAAGGGCAAGAAAAATTCAACTTAAAATCAATTACGAGATTATGAAACCATTTAACGCGAGTAATAAGGCTTCCGAACACATGAATGACTATAAATTGACTTTTCTTGTCAATGGATGGCTTTTGCTTCATGTTTTTAGATATAAACATTCAATTATAATCTGTTTGAACTAAAAAGGTAAAAGAATTCAACATGAAATCAATTCTGAAATTATACAACCATTTAAAGCGAATAATAAGACTTTCAAACGCATGAGTGACTATAAAAGGACTTTTCTTCCCAATGGATGGCTTTCGCTTCATGTTTCTCGAGTCAAAAAATCAATTATAGTCTGTTTTAACCAAAAATGTAAATAAATTGAACTAAAAATGAATTAAGAAACTATAAAACCATTTAAAGCTAGTAATAAGGCTTTTCGAAGGCATGAATGACTATAAAAAAAACTTTTCTTCTCAATGAATATCTTTCGCTTCATGTTTCTCAAGGTAAACATTCAATTATAATCTGTTTTAACCAAAAAGGTAAAAAAATTCAACTTAAAATCAATTACGAGATTATGAAACCATTTAAAGCAAGTAATAAGGCTTTCGAAGGCATGAGTGACTATAAATCGACTTTTTTTGTCAATGGATCGCTTTCGCTTCATATTTTTAGAGAAAAATATTCAATTATAATTTATTTTAGCCAAAAAGTAAAAAAATTCAACTTAAAATCAATTATGAGATTATAAAACCATTTATAGCGAGTAATAAAGCTTTCGAAGGCATCAGGGGCTACAAATGGACTTTTCTTGTCAATGAATGGCTTTCGCTTCATGTTTCTAGAGGTAAACATTCAACTATAATCTGTTTTAACCAAAAAGGCAAAAAAAATTTTAACTTAAAATCAATTACGAGATTATGAAACCATTTAAAGCGAGTAATAAGGCTTTCGAATGCATCAACGACTATAAACAGACTTTTCTTGTCAATGGATGGCTTTCGCTTCATGTTTCTAGACGTAAACATTCAATTATAATCTATTTTAACCAAAAAGGTAAAAAAAATTTAACTTAAAATCAATTACGAGATTATGAAACCATTTAAAGCGAGTAATAGGGCTTCCGAAGGCATCAATGACTATAAATGAACTTTTCTTGTCAATAGATGGCTTTCGGTTCAAGTTTCTAAAGGTAAACATTCAATTATAATATGTTTTAACCAAAAAGGCAACAAAAATTCAACTTAAAATCAATTACGAGATTATGAAACCATTTAAAGCGAGTAATAAGGCTTCCGAACACATGAATGACTATAAATAGACTTTTCTTGTCAATGGATGGCTTTTGCTTCTTGTTTCTGGATATAAACATTCAATTATAATCTGTTTTATCCAAAAAGGTAAAAGAATTCAACATAAAATCAATTCTGAGATTATACAACAATTTAAAGCGAATAATAACGCTTTCAAAGGTATGAGTGACTACAAATGAACTTTTCTTCCCAATGGATGCCTTTCGCTTCACGTTTCTCGAGGTAAACAACAATTATAGTCTGTTTTAACCAAAAACGTAAATAAATTGAACTGAAAATCAATTATGAAACTATAAAACCATTTAAAGTGAGTAATAAGGCTTCCGAAGGCATCAATGACTATAAATGGACATTTCTTATCAATGGATGGCTTTCGCTTCATGTTTCTAGAGCTAAACATTGAACTATAATCTGTTTTAACCAAAAAAGCAAAAAAAATTCATCTTAAAATCAATTACGAGATTATGAAACCATTTAAAGCGAGTAATAGGGCTTCCGAACGCATCAATGACTATAAATGGACTTTTGTTGTCAATGGATGGCTTTCGCTTCATGTTTCTAGAGGTAAACATTCAATTATAATCTATTTTAACCAAAAAGGCAAAAAAAATTCATCTTAAAATCTATTACGAGATTATGAAACCATTTAAAGCGAGTAATAGGGCTTCCGAAGGCATCAATGACTATAAATGAACTTTTCTTGTCAATAGATGGCTTTCGGTTCAAGTTTCTAAAGGTAAACATTCAATTATAATATCTTTTAACCGAAAAGGCAACAAAAATTCAACTTAAAATCAATTACGAGATTATGAAACCATTTAAAGCGAGTAATAAGGCTTCCGAACATATGAATCACTATAAAATTGACTTTTCTTGTCAATGGATGGCTTTTGCTTCATGTTTCTGGATATAAACATTCAATTATAATCTGTTTTATCCAAAAAGGTAAAAGAATTCAACATAAAATCAATTCTGAGATTATACAACCATTTAAAGCGAATAATAACACTTTCAAAGGTATGAGTGACTACAAATGAACTTTTCTTCCTAATGGATGCCTTTCGCTTCACGTTTCTAGAGGTAAAACGTCAATTATAGTCTGTTTTAACCAAAAACGTAAATAAATTGAACTGAAAATCAATTATGAAACTATAAAACCATTTAAAAAGAGTAATAAGGCTTCAGAAGGCATCAATGACTATAAATGGACATTTCTTGTCAATGGATGGCTTTCGCTTCATGTTTCTAGAGGTAAACATTGAACTATAATCTGTTTTAACCAAAAAAGCAACAAAAATTCATCTTAAAATCAATTACGAGATTATGAAACCACTTAAAGCGAGTAATAGGGCTTCCGAACGCATCAATGACTATAAATGGACTTTTGTTGTCAATAGATGGCTTTCGCTTCATGTTTCTAGAGGTAAACATTCAATTATAATCTATTTTAACCAAAAAAGAAAAAAAAATTCAACTTAAAATCAATTACGAGATTATGAAACCATTTAAAGCGAGCAATAGGGCTTCCGAAGGCATCAATGACTATAAATGAACTTTTCTTATCAATAGATGGCTTTCGGTTCAAGTTTCTAAAGGTAAACATTCAATTATAATCTGTTTTAACCAAAAAAGCAAAAAAAATTCAACTTAAAATCAATTACGACATTATGAAACCATTTAAAACGAGTAATATGGCTTCCGAACGCATCAATGACTATAAATGGACTTTTCTTGTCAATGGATGGCTTTCGCTTCTTGTTTCTAGAGGTAAACATTCAATTATAATCTGTTTTAACCAAAAAGGTAAAAAAAATTCGACCTAAAATCAATTACGAGATTATGAAACCATTTAAAGCGTGTAATAGGGCTTCGAAGGCATCAATGACTATAAATTGACTTTTCTTGTCAATGGATGCCTTTCGCTTCATGTTTCTAGAGGTAAACATTCAATTATAATTTGTTTTAACCAAAAAGGTAAAAGAATTCAACATAAAATCAATACTGAGATTATACAACCATTTAAAGCGAATAATAACACTTTCAAAGCTATGAGTGACTACAAATGAACTTTTCTTCCCAATGGATGCCTTTCGCTTCACGTTTCTCGAGGTAAAACGTCAATTATAGTCTGTTTTAACCAAAAACGTAAATAAATTGAACTGAAAATCAATTATGAAACTATAAAACCATTTAAAGTGAGTAATAAGGCTTCCGAAGGCATCAATGACTATAAATGGACATTTCTTGTCAATGGATGGCTTTCGCTTCATGTTTCTAGAGGTAAACATTCAATTATAATCTGTTTTAACCAAAAAGGCAAAAAAAATTCAGCTTAAAATCAATTACGAGATTATGAAACCATTTAAAGCGAGTAAAAGGGCTTCCGTAGGCATCAATGACTATAAATGAACTTTTCTTGTCAATGGATGGCTTTCGCTTTAGGTTTCTAGAGGTGAACATTCAATTATAATATGTTTTAACCAAAAAGGCAATAAAAATTCAACTTAAAATCAATTATGAGATTATGAAACCATTTAAAGCGAGTAATAAGGCTTCTGAATGCATCAATGACTATAAATGTACTTTTCTTGTTAATGGATGGCTTTCCCTTCACGTTTCTAGAGGTAAACATTCAATTATAATCTGTTTTAACCAAAAACGTAAATAAATTCAATTGAAAATCAATTATGAAACTATAAAACCATTTAAAGCGAGTAGTAAGGCTTCCGAAGGTATGAGAGACTATAAAGAAACTTTTCTTCTCAATGAATATCTTTTGCTTCATGTTTCTCGAGGTAAACATTCAATTATAATCTGTTTTAAGTAAAACAGTAAAAAAACTCAACCTACAATCAAATACGAGATTATGAAACCATTTAAAGTAAGTAATAAGGCTTTTGAAGGGATGAGTGACTATAAATGGACTTTTCTTATCAATGGATGGCTTTCGCTTCAAGTTTCTAAACGTAAACATTCAATTATAATCTGTTTTAACCAAAAAAGCAAAACAAATTCAACTTAAAATCAATTACGACATTATGAAACCATTTAAAACGAGTAATAAGGCTTCCGAACGCATCAATGACTATAAATGGACTTTTCTTGTCAATGGATGGCTTTCGCTTCTTGTTTCTAGAGGTAAACGTTCAATTATAATCTGTTGTAACCAAAAAGGTAAAAAAAATTCGACCTAAATCAATTACGAGATTATGAAACCATTTAAAGCGTGTAATAGGGCTTCGAAGGCATCAATGACTATAAATTGACTTTTCTTGTCAGTGGATGCCTTTCGCTTCATGTTTCTAGAGGTAAACATTCAATTATAATTTGTTTTAACCAAAAAGGCAAAAAAATCCAGCTGAAAATCAATTACGAGATGATGAAACCATTTAAAGCGAGTAATAGGGCTTTCGTAGGCATCAATGACTATAAATGAACTTTTCTTGTCAATGGATGGCTTTCGCTTTAGGTTTCTAGAGGTAAACATTCAATTATAACATGTTTTAACCAAAAAAGCAAAAAAATTCAACCTAAAATCAATTACGAGATTATGAAACCATTTAAAGCGCGTAAAAAGGCTTCCGAACGCATCAACGACGATAAATGGACTTTTCTTGTCAATGGATGGCTTTCGCTTCATGTTTTTCGAGAAAAATATTCAGTTATAATTTATTTTATCCAAAAAGGTAAAAAAATTCAACTTAAAATCAATTATAAGATTGTAAAACCACTTAAAGCGAGTAATAAGGCTTTCGTAGGCATCAGTGACTGCAAATAGACTTTTCTTGTCAATGGATGGCTTTCGCTTCATGTTTCTAGAGGTAAACATTGAACTATAATCAGTTTTAACCAAAAAAGAAAAAGAAATTCATCTTAAAATCAATTACGAGATTATGAAACCATTTAAAGCGAGTAATAGGGCTTCCGAACGCATCAATGACTATAAATGGACTTTTGTTGTCAATGGATGGCTTTCGCTTCATGTTTCTAGAGGTAAACATTCAATTATAATCTATTTTAACCAAAAAGGCAAAAAAAAATTCAACTTAAAATCAATTACGAGATTATGAAACCATTTAAAGCGAGTAATAGGGCTTCCGAAGGCATCAATAACTATAAAGGAACTTTTCTTGTCAATAGATGGCTTCTGGTTCAAGTTTCTAAAGGTAAACACTCAATTATAATATGTTTTAACCAAAAAGGCAACAAAAATTCAACTTAAAATCAATTACGAGATTATGAAACCATTTAAAGCGAGTAATAAGGCTTCCGAACACATGAATGACTATAAATCGACTTTTCTTGTCAATGGATGGCTTTTGCTTCATGTTTCTGGATATAAACATTCAATTATAATCTGTTTTATCCAAAAAGGTAAAAGAATTCAACATAAAATCAACTCTGAGATTATACAACCATTTAAAGCGAATAATAACGCTTTCAAAGGCATGAGTGACTACAAATGAACTTTTCTTCCCAATGGATGCCCTTCGCTTCATGTTTCTCGAGGTAAAACGTTAATTATAGTCTGTTTAAACCAAAAACGTAAATATATTGAGCTAAAAATCAATTATGAAACTATAAAACCATTTAAAGTGAGTAATAAGGCTTTCGAAGGCATCAATGACTATAAATGGACATTTCTTGTCAATGGATGGCTTTCGCTTCATGTTTCTAGAGGTAAACATTCAATTATAATCTGTTTTAACCAAAAAGGTAAAAAAATCCAGCTTAAAATCAATTACGAGATGATGAAACCATTTAAAGCGAGTAATAGGGCTTTCGTAGGCATCAATGACTATAAATGAACTTTTCTTGTCAATGGATGGCTTTCGCTTTAGGTTTCTAGAGGTAAACATTCAATTATAATATGTTTTAACCAAAAAGGCAACAAAAATTCAACTTAAAATCAATTATGAGATTATGAAACCATTTAAAGCGAGTAATAAGGCTTCCGAACGCATCAATGACTATAAATGTACTTTTCTTGTTAATGGATGGTTTTCCCTTCACGTTTCTAGAGGTAAACATTCAATTATAATCTGTTTTAACCAAAAACGTAAATAAATTCAATTGAAAATCAATTATGAAACTATAAAACCATTTAAAGCGAGTAGTAATGCTTCCGAAGGCATGAGAGACTATAAAGGAACTTTTTCTTCTCAATGAATATCTTTTGCTTCATGTTTCTCGAGGTAAACATTCAATTATAATCTGTTTTAAGTAAAAAGGTAAAAAAACTCAACCTAAAATCAAATACGAGATTATGAAACCATTTAAAGCAAGTAATAAGGCTTTTGAAGGGATGAGTGACTATAAATGGACTTTTCTTATCAATGGATGGCTTTCGCTTCAGGTTTTTAAAGGTAAACATTCAATTATAATCTTTTTTGACCAAAAAGGCAAGAAAAATTCAACTTAAAATCAATTACGAGATTATGAAACCATTTAACGCGAGTAATAAGGCTTCCGAACACATGAATGACTATAAATTGACTTTTCTTGTCAATGGATGGCTTTTGCTTCATGTTTCTAGATATAAACATTCAATTATAATCTGTTTGAACTAAAAAGGTAAAAGAATTCAACATAAAATCAATTCTGAAATTATACAACCATTTAAAGCGAATAATAAGACTTTCAAACGCATGAGTGATTATAAAAGGACTTTTCTTCCCAATGGATGGCTTTCGCTTCATGTTTCTCGAGTCAAAAAATCAATTATAGTCTGTTTTAACCAAAAATGTAAATAAATTGAACTAAAAATCAATTAAGAAACTATAAAACCATTTAAAGCTAGTAATAAGGCTTTCGAAGGCATGAATGACTATAAAAAAACTTTTCTTCTCAATGAATATCTTTCGCTTCATGTTTCTCAAGGTAAACATTCAATTATAATCTGTTTTAACCAAAAAGGTAAAAAAATCCAACTTAAAATCAATTACGAGATTATGAAACCATTTAAAGCAAGTAATAAGGCTTTCGAAGGCATGAGTGACTATAAATGGACTTTTTTTGTCAATGGATCGCTTTCGCTTCATATTTTTAGAGAAAAATATTCAATTATAATTTATTTTAGCCAAAAAGTAAAAAAATTCAACTTAAAATCAATTATGAGATTATAAAACCATTTATAGCGAGTAATAAAGCTTTCGAAGGCATCAGGGGCTACAAATGGACTTTTCTTGTCAATGAATGGCTTTCGCTTCACGTTTCTAGAGGTAAACATTCAACTATAATCTGTTTTAACCAAAAAGGCAAAAAAAATTTGAACTTAAAATCAATTACGAGATTATGAAACCATTTAAAGCGAGTAATAAGGCTTTCGAATGCATCAATGACTATAAACGGACTTTTCTTGTCAATGGATGGCTTTCGCTTCATGTTTCTAGAGGTAAACATTCAATTATAATCTATTTTCACCAAAAAGGTAAAAAAAATTTAACTTAAAATCAATTACGAGATTATGAAACCATTTAAAGCGAGTAATAGGGCTTCCGAAGGCATCAATGACTATAAATGAACTTTTCTTGTCAATAGATGGCTTTCGGTTCAAGTTTCTAAAGGTAAACATTCAATTATAATATGTTTTAACCAAAAAGGCAATAAAAATTCAACTTAAAATCAATTACGAGATTATGAAACCATTTAAAGCGAGTAATAAGGCTTCCGAACACATGAATGACTATAAATCGACTTTTTTTGTCAATGGATGGCTTTTGCTTCATGTTTCTGGATATAAACATTCAATTATAATCTGTTTTATCCAAAAAGGTAAAAGAATTCAACATAAAATCAATTCTGAGATTATACAACAATTTAAAGCGAATAATAACGCTTTCAAAGGCATGAGTGACTACAAATGAACTTTTCTTCCCAATGGATGCCTTTCGCTTCACGTTTCTCGAGGTAAACAACAATTATAGTCTGTTTTAACCAAAACGTAAATAAATTGAACTGAAAATCAATTATGAAACTATAAAACCATTTCAAGTGAGTAATAAGGCTTCCGAAGGCATCAATGACTATAAATGGACATTTCTTGTCAATGGATGGCTTTCGCTTCATGTTTCTAGAGGTAAACATTGAACTATAATCTGTTTTAACCAAAAAAGCAAAAAAAATTCATCTTAAAATCAATTACGAGATTATGAAACCATTTAAAGCGAGTAATAGGGCTTCCGAACGCATCAATGACTATAAATGGACTTTTGTTGTCAATGGATGGCTTTCGCTTCATGTTTCTAGAGGTAAACATTCAATTATAATCTATTTTAACCAAAAAGGCAAAAAAAATTCAACTTAAAATCAATTACGAGATTATGAAACCATTTAAAGCGAGTAATAGGGCTTCCGAAGGCATCAATGACTATAAATGAACTTTTCTTGTCAATAGATGGCTTTCGGTTCAAGTTTCTAAAGGTAAACATTCAATTATAATATGTTTTAACCAAAAAGGCAATAAAAATTCAACTTAAAATCAATTACGAGATTATGAAACCATTTAAAGCGAGTAATAAGGCTTCCGAACACATGAATGACTATAAATCGACTTTTTTTGTCAATGGATGGCTTTTGCTTCATGTTTCTGGATATAAACATTCAATTATAATCTGTTTTATCCAAAAAGGTAAAAGAATTCAACATAAAATCAATTCTGAGATTATACAACAATTTAAAGCGAATAATAACGCTTTCAAAGGCATGAGTGACTACAAATGAACTTTTCTTCCCAATGGATGCCTTTCGCTTCACATTTCTCGAGGTAAACAACAATTATAGTCTGTTTTAACCAAAAACGTAAATAAATTGAACTGAAAATCAATTATGAAACTATAAAACCATTTCAAGTGAGTAATAAGGCTTCCGAAGGCATCAATGACTATAAATGGACATTTCTTGTCAATGGATGGCTTTCGCTTCATGTTTCTAGAGGTAAACATTGAACTATAATCTATTTTAACCAAAAAAGCAAAAAAAATTCATCTTAAAATCAATTACGAGATTATGAAACCATTTAAAGCGAGTAATAGGGCTTCCGAACGCATCAATGACTATAAATGGACTTTTGTTGTCAATGGATGGCTTTCGCTTCATGTTTCTAGAGGTAAACATTCAATTATAATCTATTTTAACCAAAAAGGCAAAAAAAATTCAACTTAAAATCAATTACGAGATTATGAAACCATTTAAAGCGAGTAATAGGGCTTCCGAAGGCATCAATGACTATAAATGAACTTTTCTTGTCAATAGATGGCTTCCGGTTCAAGTTTCTAAAGGTAAACATTCAATTATAATATCTTTTAACCGAAAAGGCAACAAAAATTAAACTTAAAATCAATTACGAGATTATGAAACCACTTAAAGCGAGTAATAGGGCTTCCGAACGCATCAATGACTATAAATGGACTTTTGTTGTCAATGGAAGGCTTTCGCTTCATGTTTCTAGAGGTAAACATTCAATTATAATCTATTTTAACCAAAAAGGAAAAAAAAATTCAACTTAAAATCAATTACGAGATTATGAAACCATTTAAAGCGAGCAATAGGGCTTCCGAAGGCATCAATGACTATAAATGAACTTTTCTTATCAATAGATGGCTTTCGGTTCAAGTTTCTAAAGGTAAACATTCAATTATAATCTGTTTTAACCAAAAAAGCAAAAAAAATTCAACTTAAAATCAATTACGACGTTATGAAACCATTTAAAACGAGTAATAAGGCTTCCGAACGCATCAATGACTATAAAAGGACTTTTCTTGTCAATGGATGGCTTTCGCTTCTTGTTTCTATAGGTAAACATTCAATTATAATCTGTTTTAACCAAAAAGGTAAAAAAAATTCGACCTAAAATCAATTACAAGATTATGAAACCATTTAAAGCGTGTAATAGGGCTTCGAAGGCATCAATGACTATAAATTGACTTTTCTTGTCAATGGATGCCTTTCGCTTCATGTTTCTAGAGGTAAACATTCAATTATAATTTGTTTTAACCAAAAAGGCAAAAAAAATTCAACTTAAAATAAATTATGAGATTATGAAACCATTTAAAGCGAGTAATAAGGCTTTCGAATGAATCAATGACTATAAATGGACTTTTCTTGTCAATGGATGGCTCTCACTTCATATTTCTAGAGGTAAACATTCAATTATAACATGTTTTAACCAAAAAAGCAAAAAAAATTCAACCTAAAATCAATTACGAGATTATGAAACCATTTAAAGCTCGTAATAAGGCTTCCGAACGCATCAACCACGATAAATGGACTTTTCTTGTCAATGGATGGCTTTCGCTTCATGTTTTTCGAGAAAAATATTCAGTTATAATTTATTTTATCCAAAAAGGTAAAAAAATTCAACTTAAAATCAATTATAAGATTGTAAAACCACTTAAAGCGAGTAATAAGGCTTTCGTAGGCATCAGTGACTGCAAATAGACTTTTCTTGTCAATGGATGGCTTTCGCTTCATGTTTCTAGAGGTAAACATTGAACTATAATCTGTTTTAACCAAAAAAGCAAAAAAAATTCATCTTAAAATCAATTACGAGATTATGAAACCATTTAAAGCGAGTAATAGGGCTTCTGAACGTATCAATGACTATAAATGGACTCTTGTTGTCAATGGATGGCTTTCGCTTCATGTTTCTAGAGGTAAACATTCAATTATAATCTATTTTAACCAAAAAGGCAAAAAAAATTCAACTTAAAATCAATTACGAGATTATGAAACCATTTAAAGCGAGTAATAGGGCTTCCGAAGGCATCAATGACTATAAAGGAACTTTTCTTGTCAATAGATGGCTTCTGGTTCAAGTTTCTAAAGGTAAACATTCAATTATAATATGTTTTAACCAAAAAGGCAACAAAAATTCAACTTAAAATCAATTACGAGATTATGAAACCATTTAAAGCGAGTAATAAGGCTTCCGAACACATGAATGACTATAAATCGACTTTTCTTGTCAATGGATGGCTTTTGCTTCATGTTTCTGGATATAATTATTCAATTATAATCTGTTTTATCCAAAAAGGTAAAAGAATTCAACATAAAATCAATTCTGAGATTATACAACCATTTAAAGCGAATAATAACGCTTTCAAAGGCATGAGTGACTACAAATGAACTTTTCTTTTCAATGGATGCCCTTCGCTTCACGTTTCTCGTGGTAAAACGTCAATTATAATCTGTTTTAACCAAAAACGTAAATAAATTGAGCTGAAAATCAATTATGAAACTATAAAACCATTTAAAGTGAGTAATAAGGCTTTCGAAGGCATCAATGACTATCAATGGACATTTCTTGTCAGTGGATGGCTTTCGCTTCATGTTTCTAGAGGTAAACATTCAATTATAATCTGTTTTAACCAAAAAGGTAAAAAAAATTCAGCTTAAAATCAATTACGAGATTATGAAACCATTTAAAGCGAGTAATAGGGCTTCCGTAGGCATCAATGACTATAAATGAACTTTTCTTGTCAATGGATGGCTTTCGCTTTAGGTTTCTAGAGGTAAACATTCAATTATAATATGTTTTAACCAAAAAGGCAATAAAAATTCAACTTAAAATCAATTATGAGATTATGAAACCATTTAAAGCGAGTAATAAGGCTTCCGAATGCATCAATGACTATAAATGTACTTTTCTTGTTAATGGATGGCTTTCCCTTCACGTTTCTAGAGGTAAACATTCAATTATAATCTGTTTTAACCAAAAACGTAAATAAATTCAATTGAAAATCAATTATGAAACTATAAAACCATTTAAAGCGAGTAGTAAGGCTTCCGAAGGCATGAGAGACTATAAAGGAACTTTTCTTCTCAATGAATATCTTTTGCTTCATATTTTTCGAGGTAAACATTCAATTATAATCTGTTTTAAGTAAAAAGGTAAAAAAACTCAACCTAAAATCAAATACGAGATTATGAAACCATTTAAAGCAAGTAATAAGGCTTTTGAAGGGATGAGTGACTATAAATGGACTTTTCTTATCAATGGTTGGCTTTGACTTCAGGTTTCTAAAGGTAACCATTCAATTATAATCTTTTTTATCCAAAAAGGCAAGAAAAATTCAACTTAAAATCAATTACGAGATTATGAAACCATTTAACGCGAGTAATAAGGCTTCCGAACACATGAATGACTATAAATGGCCTTTTCTTGTCAATGGATGGCTTTTGCTTCATGTTTCTAGATATAAACATTCAATTATAATCTGTTTTAACTAAAAAGGTAAAAGAATTCAACATAAAATCAATTCTGAAATTATACAACCATTTAAAGCGAATAATAAGACTTTCAAACGCATGAGTGACTATAAAAGGACTTTTCTTCCCAATGGATGGCTTTCGCTTCATGTTTCTCGAGTCAAAAAATTAATTATAGTCTGTTTTAACCAAAAATGTAAATAAATTGAACTAAAAATCAATTAAGAAACTATAAAACCATTTAAAGCTAGTAATAAGGCTTTCGAAGGCATGAATGACTATAAAAAAACTTTTCTTCTCAATGAATATCTTTCGCTTCATGTTTCTCAAGGTAAACATTCAATTATAATCTGTTTTAACCAAAAAGGTAAAAAAATTCAACTTAAAATCAATTACGAGATTATGAAACCATTTAAAGCAAGTAATAAGGCTTTCGAAGGCATGAGTGACTATAAATCGACTTTTTTTGTCAATGGATCGCTTTCGCTTCATATTTTTAGAGAAAAATATTCAATTATAATTTATTTTAGCCAAAAAGTAAAAAAATTCAACTTAAAATCAATTATAAGATTATAAAACCATTTATAGCGAGTAATAAAGCTTTCGAAGGCATCAGGGGCTACAAATGGACTTTTTTTGTCAATGAATGGCTTTCGCTTCATGTTTCTAGAGGTAAACATTCAACTATAATCTGTTTTAACCAAAAAGGTAAAAAAAAGTTGAACTTAAAATCAATTACGAGATTATGAAACCATATAAAGCGAGTAATAAGGCTTTCGAATGCATCAATGACTATAAACGGACTTTTCTTGTCAATGGATGGCTTTCGCTTCATGTTTCTAGAGGTAAACATTCAATTATAATCTATTTTAACCAAAAAGGTAAAAAAAAATTCAACTTAAAATCAATTACGAGATTATGAAACCATTTAAAGCGAGTAATAGGGCTTCCGAAGGCATCAATGACTATAAATGAACTTTTCTTGTCAATAGATGGCTTTCGGTTCAAGTTTCTAAAGGTAAACATTCAATTATAATATGTTTTAACCAAAGAGGCAGCAAAAATTCAAGTTAAAATCAATTACGAGATTATGAAACCATTTAAAGCGAGTAATAAGGCTTCCGAACACATGAATGACTATAAATCGACTTTTCTTGTCAATGGATGGCTTTTGCTTCATGTTTCTGGATATAAACATTCAATTATAATCTGTTTTATCGAAAAAGGTAAAAGAATTCAACATAAAATCAATTCTGAGATTATACAACCATTTAAAGCGAATAATAACGCTTTCAAAGGCATGAGTGGCTACAAATGAACTTTTCTTCTCAATGGATGCCTTTCGCTTCACGTTTCTCGAGGTAAACAACAATTATAGTCTGTTTTAATCAAAAACGTAAATAAATTGAACTGAAAATCAATTATGAAACTATAAAACCATTTAAAGTGAGTAATAAGGCTTCCGAAGGCATCAATGACTATAAATGGACATTTCTTGTCAATGGATGGCTTTTGCTTCATGTTTCTAGAGGTAAACATTCAATTATAATCTATTTTAAACAAAAAGGAAAAAAAAATTCAGCTTAAAATCAATTACGAGATTATGAAACCATTTAAAGCGAGTAATAGGGCTTCCGTAGGCATCAATGACTATAAAAGAACTTTTCTTGTCAATGGATGGCTTTCCCTTCACGTTTCTAGAGGTAAACATTTAATTATAATCTGTTTTAACCAAAAACGTAAATAAAGTCAATTGAAAATCAATTATGAAACTATAAAACCAATTAAAGCGAGTAGTAAGGCTTCCGAAGGCATGAGAGACTATAAAGGAACTTTTCTTCTCAATGAATATCTTTTGCTTCATGTTTCTCAAGGTAAACATTCAATTATAATCTGTTTTAAGTAAAAAGGTAAAAAAACTCAACCTAAAATCAAATACGAGATTATGAAACCATTTAAAGCAAGTAATAAGGCTTTTGAAGGGATGGGTGACTATAAATGGACTTTTCTTATCAATGGATGGCTTTCGCTTCAGGTTTCTAAAGGTAAACATTCAATTATAATCTTTTTTAACCAAAAAGGCAGGAAAAATTCAACTTAAAATCAATTACGAGATTATGAAACCATTTAACGCAAGTAATAAGGCTTCCGAACTCATGAATGACTATAAATTGACTTTTCTTGTCAATGGATGGCTTTTGCTTCATGTTTCTAGATATAAATATTCAATTATAATCTGTTTTAACTAAAAAGGTAAAAGAATTCAACATAAAATCAATTCTGAAAATATACAACCATTTAAAGCGAATAATAAGACTTTCAAACGCATGAGTGACTATAAAAGGACTTTTCTTCCCAATGGATGGCTTTCGCTTCATGTTTCTCGAGTCAAAAAATCAATTATAGTCTGTTTTAACCAAAAATGTAAATAAATTGAACTAAAAATCAATTAAGAAACTATAAAACCATTTAAAGCGAGTAATAAGGCTTTCGAAGGCATGAATGACTATAAAAAAACTTTTCTTCTCAATGAATATCTTTCGCTTCATGTTTCTCAAGGTAAACATTCAATTATACTCTGTTTTAACCAAAAAGGTAAAAAAATTCAACTTAAAATCAATTACGAGATTATGAAACCATTTAAAGCAAGTAATAAGGCTTTCGAAGGCATGAGTGACTATAAATGGACTTTTTTTGTCAATGGATCGCTTTCGCTTCATATTTTTAGAGAAAAATATTCAATTATAATTTATTTTAGCCAAAAAGTAAAAAAATTCAACTTAAAATCAATTATGAGATTATAAAACCATTTAAAGCGAGTAATAAAGCTTTCGAAGGCATCAGGGGTTACAAATGGACTTTTCTTGTCAATGAATGGCTTTCGCTTCATGTTTCTAGAGGTAAACATTCAACTATAATCTATTTTAACCAAAAAGCCAAAAAAAATTGAACTTAAAATCAATTACGAGATTATGAAACCATTTAAAGCGAGTAATAAGGCTTCCGAACGCATCAATGACTATAAATGGACTTTTCCTGTCAATTGATGGCTTTCGCTTCATGTTTCTAGAGGTAAACATTCAATTATAATCTATTTTAACCAAAAAGGCAAAAAAAATTCAACTTAAAATCAATTACGAGATTATGAAACCATTTAAAGCGAGTAATAGGGCTTCCGAAGGCATCAATGACTATAAATGAACTTTTCTTGTTAATAGATGGCTTTCAGTTCAAGTTTCTAAAGGTAAACATTCAATTATAATATGTTTTAACCAAAAAGGCAACAAAAATTCAACTGAAAATCAATTACGAGATTATGAAACCATTTAAAGCGAGTAATAAGGCTTCCGAACGCATCAATGGCTATAAATGGACTTTTGTTGTCAATGGATGGCTTTCGCTTCATGTTTCTATAGGTAAACATTCAATTATAATCTATTTTAACCAAAAAGGCAAAAACAATTCAACTTAAAATCAATTACGAGATTATGAAACCATTTAATCCGAGTAATAGGGCTTCCGAAGGCATCAATGACTATAAATGAACTTTTCTTGTCAATAGATGGCTTTCGGTTCAAGTTTCTAAAGGTAAACACTCAATTATAATATGTTTTAACCAAAAAGGCAACAAAAATTCAACTGAAAATCAATTACGAGATTATGAAACCATTTAAAGCGAGTAATAAGGCTTCCGAACACATGAATGACTATAAATCGACTTTTCTTGTCAATTGATTGCTTTTGCTTCATGTTTCTGGATATAAACATTCAATTATAATCTGTTTTATCCAAAAAGGTAAAAGAATTCAACATAAAATCAATTCTGAGATTATACAACCATTTAAAGCGAATAATAACAATTTCAAAGGTATGAGTGACTACAAATGAACTTTTTTTCCCAATGGATGCCTTTCGCTTCACGTTTCTCGAGGTAAAACGTCAAATATAGTCTGTTTTAACCAAAAACGTAAATAAATTGAACTGAAAATCAATTATGAAACTATAAAACCATTTAAAGTGAGTAATAAGGCTTCCGAAGGCATCAATGACTATAAATGGACATGACTTGTCAATGGATGGCTTTCGCTTCATGTTTCTAGAGGTAAACATTCAATTATAATCTGTTTTAACCAAAAAGGCAAAAAAAATTCAACTTAAAATCAATTACGAGATTATGAAACCATTGAAAGCGAGTAATAGGGCTTCCGTAGGCATCAATGACTATAAATGAACTTTTCTTGTCAATGGATGGCTTTCGCTTTAGGTTTCTAGAGGTAAACATTCAATTACAATATGTTTTAACCAAAAAGGCAATAAAAATTCAACTTAAAATCAATTATGAGATTATGAAACCATTTAAAGCGAGTAATAAGGCTTCCGAATGCATCAATGACTATAAATGTACTTTTCTTGTTAATGGATGGCTTTCCCTTCACGTTTCTAGAGGTAAACATTCAATTATAATCTGTTTTAACAAAAAACGTAAATAAATTCAATTGAAAATCAATTATGAAACTATAAAACCATTTAAAGCGAGTAGTAAGGCTTCCGAAGGTATGAGAGACTATAAAGGAACTTTTCTTCTCAATGAATATCTTTTGCTTCATGTTTCTCGAGGTAAACATTCAATTATAATCTGTTTTAAGTAAAACAGTAAAAAAACTCAACCTACAATCAAATACGAGATTATGAAACCATTTAAAGTAAGTAATAAGGCTTTTGAAGGGGTGAGTGACTATAAATGGACTTTTCTTATCAATGGATGGCTTTCGCTTCAGGTTTCTAAAGGTAAACATTCAATTATAATCTGTTTTAACCAAAAAAGCAAAAAAAATTCAACTTAAAATCAATTACGACATTGTGAAACCATTTAAAACGAGTAATAAGGCTTCCGAACGCATCAATGACTATAAATGGACTTTTCTTGTCAATAGATGGCTTTGGCTTCTTGTTTCTAGAGGTAAACATTCAATTATAATCTGTTTTAACCAAAAAGGTAAAAAAAATTCGACCTAAAATCAATTACGAGATTATGAAACCATTTAAAGCGTGTAATAGGGCTTCGAAGGCATCAATGGCTATAAATTGACTTTTCTTGTCAATGGATGGCTTTCGCTTCATGTTTCTAGAGGTAAACATTCAACTATAATTTGTTTTAACCAAAAAGGCAAAAAAAATTGAACTTAAAATAAATTATGAGATTATGAAACCATTTAAAGCGAGTAATAAGGCTTTCGAATGCATCAATGACTATAAATGGACTTTTCTTGTCAATGGATGGCTCTCACTTCATATTTCTAGAGGTAAACATTCAATTATAACATGTTTTAACCAAAAAAGCAAAAAAAATTCAACTTAAAATCAGTTACGAGATTATGAAACCATTTAAAGCGCGTAATAAGGCTTCCGAACGCATCAATGACGATAAATGGACTTTTCTTGTCAATGGATGGCTTTCGCTTCATGTTTTTCGAGAAAAATATTCAGTTATAATTTATTTTATCCAAAAAGGTAAAAAAATTCGACTTAAAATCAATTATAAGATTGTAAAACCACTTAAAGCGAGTAATAAGGCTTTCGTAGGCATCAGTGACTGCAAATAGACTTTTCTTGTCAATGGATGGCTTTCGCTTCATGTTTCTAGAGGTAAACATTGAACTATATTCTGTTTTAACCAAAAAAGCAAAAACAATTCATCTTAAAATCAATTACGAGATTATGAAACCATTTAAAGCGAGTAATAAGGCTTCCGAACACATGAATGACTATAAATCAACTTTTCTTGTCAATGGATGGCTTTTGCTTCATGTTTCTGGATATAAACATTCAATTATAATCTGTTTTATCCAAAAAGGTAGAAAAATTCAACTTAAAATCAATTATGAGATTATAAAACCATTTAAAGCGGGTAATAAAGCTTTCGAAGGCATCAGGGGCTACAAATGGACTTTTCTTGTCAATGAATGGCTTTCGCTTCATGTTTCTAGAGGTAAACATTCAACTATAATCTGTTTTAACCAAAAAGGCAAAAAAATTTGAACTTAAAATCAATTACGAGATTATGAAACCATTTAAAGCGAGTAATAAGGCTTCCGAATGCATCAATGACTATATATGGACTTTTGTTGTCAATGGATGGCTTTCGCTTCATGTTTCTAGAGGTAAACATTCAATTATAATCTATTTTAACCAAAAAGGCAAAAAAAATTCAACTTAAAATCAATTATGAGATTATGAAACCATTTAAAGCGAGTAATAGTGCTTCCGAAGGCATCAATGACTATAAATGAACTTTTCTTGTCAATAGATGGCTTTCGGTTCAAGTTTCTAAAGGTAAACGTTCAATTATAATATGTTTTAACCAAAAAGGCAACAAAAATTCAACTCAAAATCAATTACGAGATTATGAAACCATTTAAAGCGAGTAATAAGGCTTCCGAACACATGAATGACTATAAATCGACTTTTCTTGTCAATGGATGGCTTTTGCTTCATGTTTCTGGATATAAAAATTTAATTATAATCTGTTTTATCCAAAAAGGTAAAAGAATTCAACATAAAATCAATTCTGAGATTATACAACCATTTAAAGCGAATAATAACACTTTCAAAGGTATGAGTAACTACAAATGAACTTTTCTTCCCAATGGATGCCTTTTGCTTCATGTTTCTCGAGGTAAAATGTCAATTATAGTCTGTTTTAACCAAAAACGTAAATAAATTGAACTGAAAATCAATTATGAAACTATAAAACCATTTAAAGTGAGTAATAAGGCTTCCGAAGGCATCCATGACTATAAATGGACATTTCTTGTCAATGGATGGCTTTCGCTTCATGTTTCTAGAGGTAAACATTGAACTATAATCTGTTTTAACCAAAAAAGCAAAAAAAAATCATCTTAAAATCAATTACGAGATTATGAAACCATTTAAAGCGAGTAATAGGGCTTCCGAACGCATCAATCACTATAAATGGACTTTTGTTGTCAATGGATGGCTTTCGCTTCATGTTTCTAGAGGTAAACACTCAATTATAATCTATTTTAACAAAAAAGGCAAAAAAAATTCAACTTAAAATCAATTACGAGATTATGAAACCATTTAAAGCGAGTAATAGGGCTTCCGAAGGCATCAATGAGTATAAATGAACTTTTCTTGTCAATAGATGGCTTTCAGTTCAAGTTTCTAAAGGTAAACATTCAATTATAATATGTTTTAACCAAAAAGGCAACAAAAATTCAACTTAAAATCAATTACGAGATTATGAAACCATTTAAAGCGAGTAATTAGGCTTTCGAACACATGAATGACTATAAATCGACTTTTCTTGTCAATGGATGGCTTTTGCTTCATGTTTTTGGATATAAACATTCAATTATAATCTGTTTTATCCAAAAAGGTAAAAGAATTCAACATAAAATCAATTCTGAGATTATACAACCATTTAAAGCGAATAATAATACTTTCAAAGGTATGAGTGACTACAAATGAACTTTTCTTCCCAATGGATGCCTTTCGCTTCACGTTTCTCGAGGTAAAACGTCAATTATAGTCTGTTTTAACCAAAAACGTAAATAAATTGAACTGAAAATCAATTTTGAAACTATAAAAGCATTTAAAGCGAGTAATAGGGCTTCCGTAGGCATCAATGACTATAAATGAACTTTTCTTGTCAATGGATGGCTTTCGCTTTAGGTTTCTAGAGGTAAACATTCAATTATAATCTGTTTTAACCAAAAAGGCAATAAAAATTCAGCTTAAAATCAATTATGAGATTATGAAACCATTTAAAGCGAGTAATAAGGCTTCCGAATGCATCAATGACTATAAATGTACTTTTGTTGTTAATGGATGGCTTTCCCTTCACGTTTCTAGAGGTAAACATTCAATTATAGTCTGTTTTAACCAAAAACGTAAATAAATTCAATTGAAAATCAATTATGAAACTATAAAACCATTTAAAGCTAGTAGTAAGGCTTCCGAAGGTATGAGAGACTATAAAGGAACTTTTCTTCTCAATGAATATCTTTTGCTTCATGTTTCTCGAGGTAAACATTCAATTATAATCTGTTTTAAGTAAAACAGTAAAAAAACTCAACCTACAATCAAATACGAGATTATGAAACCATTTAAAGTAAGTAATAAGGCTTTTGAAGGGGTGAGTGACTATAAATGGACTTTTCTTATCAATGGATGGCTTTCGCTTCAGGTTTCTAAAGGTAAACATTCAATTATAATCTGTTTTAACCAAAAAAGCAAAAAAAATTCAACTTAAAATCAATTACGACATTGTGAAACCATTTAAAACGAGTAATAAGGCTTCCGAACGCATCAATGACTATAAATGGACTTTTCTTGTCAATAGATGGCTTTGGCTTCTTGTTTCTAGAGGTAAACATTCAATTATAATCTGTTTTAATCAAAAAGGTAAAAACAATTCGACCTAAAATCAATTACGAGATTATGAAACCATTTAAAGCGTGTAATAGGGCTTCGAAGGCATCAATGACTATAAATTGACTTTTCTTGTCAATGGATGGCTTTCGCTTCATGTTTCTAGAGGTAAACATTCAACTATAATTTGTTTTAACCAAAAAGGCAAAAAAAATTCAACTTAAAATAAATTATGAGATTATGAAACCATTTAAAGCGAGTAATAAGGCTTCCGCATGCATCAATGACTATAAATGGACTTTTCTTGTTAATGGATGGCTCTCACTTCATATTTCTAGAGGTAAACATTCAATTATAACATGTTTTAACCAAAAAAGCAAAAAAAATTCAACTTAAAATCAATTACGAGATTATGAAACCATTTAAAGCGCGTAATAAGGCTTCCGAACGCATCAATGACGATAAATGGACTTTTCTTGTCAATGGATGGCTTTCGCTTCATGTTTTTCGAGAAAAATATTCAGTTATAATTTATTTTATCCAAAAAGGTAAAAAAATTCAACTTAAAATCAATTATAAGATTGTAAAACCACTTAAAGCGAGTAATAAGGCTTTCGTAGGCATTAGTGACTGTAAATAGACTTTTCTTGTCAATGGATGGCTTTCGCTTCATGTTTCTAGAGGTAAACATTGAACTATATTCTGTTTTAACCAAAAAAGCAAAAAAAATTCATCTTAAAATCAATTACGAGATTATGAAACCATTTAAAGCGAGTAATAAGGCTTCCGAACGCATCAATGACTATAAATGGACTTTTGTTGTCAATGGATGGCTTTCGCTTCATGTTTCTAGAGGTAAATATTCAATTATAATCTATTTTAACCAAAAAGGCAAAAAAAATTCAACTTAAAATCAATTACGAGATTATGAAACCATTTAAAGCGAGTAATAGGGCTTCCGAAGGCATCAATGACTATAAATGAACTTTTCTTGTCAATAGATGGCTTCCGGTTCAAGTTTCTAAAGGTAAACATTCAATTATAATATGTTTTAACCAAAAAAGCAACAAAAATTCAACTTAAAATCAATTACGAGATTATGAAACCATTTAAAGTCAGTAATAAGGCTTCCGAACACATGAATGACTATAAATCGACTTTTCTTGTCAATGGATGGCTTTTGCTTCATGTTTTTGGATATAAACATTCAATTATAATCTGTTTTATTCAAAAAGGTAAAAGAATTCAACATAAAATCAATTCTGAGATTATACAACCATTTAAAGCGAATAATAACACTTTCAAAGGTATGAGTGACTACAAATGAACTTTTCTTCCCAATGGATGCCTTTCGCTTCACGTTTCTCGAGGTAAAACGTCAATTATAGTCTGTTTTAACCAAAAACGTAAATAAATTGAACTGAAAATCAATTATGACACTATAAAACCATTTAAAGTGAGAAATAAGGCTTCCGAAGGCATCAATGACTATAAATGGACATTTCTTGTCAATGGATGGCTTTCGCTTCATGTTTCTAGAGGTAAACATTGAACTATAATCTGTTTTAACCAAAAAAGCAAAAAAAATCATCTTAAAATCAATTACGAGATTATGAAACCATTTAAAGCGAGTAATAGGGCTTCCAAACGCATCAATGACTATAAATGGACTTTTGTTGTCAATGGATGGCTTTCGCTTCATGTTTCTAGAGGTAAACATTCAATTATAATCTATTTTAACAAAAAAGGAAAAAAAAATTCAACTTAAAATCAATTACGAGATTATGAAACCATTTAAAGCGAGTAATAGGGCTTCCGAAGGCATCAATGACTATAAATGAACTTTTCTTGTCAATAGATGGCTTTCGGTTCAAGTTTCTAAAGGTAAACATTCAATTATAATATGTTTTAACCAAAAAGGCAACAAAAATTCAACTTAAAATCAATTACGAGATTATGAAACCATTTAAAGCGAGTAATAAGGCTTCCGAACACATGAATGACTATAAATCGACTTTTCTTGTCAATGGATGGCTTTTGCTCCATGTTTCTGGATATAAACATTCAATTATAATCTGTTTTATCCAAAAAGGTAAAAGAATTCAACATAAAATCAATTCTGAGATTATACAACCATTTAAAGCGAATAATAACACTTTCAAAGGTATGAGTGACTACAAATGAACTTTTCTTCCCAATGGATGCCTTTCGCTTCACGTTTCTCATGGTCAAACTTCAATTATAGTCTGTTTTAACCAAAAACGTAAATAAATTGAACTAAAAATCAATTATGAAACTATAAAACCATTTAAAGTGAGTAATAAGGCTTCCGAAGGCATCAATGACTATAAATGGACATTTCTTGTCAATGGATGGCTTTCGCTTCATGTTTCTAGAGGTAAACATTCAATTATAATCTGTTTTAACCAAAAAGGCAAAAAAATTCAACTTAAAATCAATTACGAGATTATGAAACCATTTAAAGCGAGTAGTAGGGCTTCCGAAGGCATCAATGACTATAAATGAACTTTTCTTGTCAATGGATGGCTTTCGCTTCAGGTTTCTAAAGGTAAACATTCAATTATAATTTGTTTTAACCAAAAAGGCAACAAAAACTCAACTTAAAATCAATTATGAGATTATGAAACCATTTAAAGCGAGTAATAAGGCTTTCAAAGCCATCAATGACTATAAATGTACTTTTCTTGTTAATGGATGACTTTCGCTTCACGTTTCTAGAGGTAAACATTCAATTATAATCTGTTTTAACCAAAAACGTAAATAAACTCAATTGAAAATCAATTATGAAACTATAAAACCATTTAAAGCGAGTAATAAGGCTTCCGAAGGCATGAGTAAAGGAACTTTTCTTCTAAATGAATATCTTTTGCTTCATGTTTCTCGTGGTAAACATTCAATTATAATCTGTTTTAAGCAAAAGGGTAAAACAACTCAACTTAAAATCAAATACGAGATTATGAAACCATTTAAAGCAAGTAATAAAGCTTTCGAAGGCATAAGTGACTATAAATGGACTTTTTTTGTCAATGAATGGCTTTCGCATCATGTTTTTCAAGAAATATATTCAATTACTATTTATTTTAGCTAAAAAGTAAAACAATTCAATCTAAAATCAATTATAAGATTATAAAACCACATAAAGTGAGTAATAAGGCTTTCAAAGGTATCAGGGACTACAAATGGACTTTTCTTGTCAATGGATGGCTTTCGCTTCATGTTTCTAGAGGTAAACATTCAACTACAATCTATTTTAACCAGAAAGGCAAAAAAACTTCAACTTAAAATCAATTACGAGATTATGAATCTATTTAAAGCCAGCAATAAGACTTCTGAACTCATCAATGACTGTAAATGGACTTTTCTTGTCAATGGATGGCTTTCACTCCATGTTTCTAAAGGTAAACATTCAATTATAATCTGTTCTAACCAAAAAGGCAAAATAAATTCAACTTAAATCAATTACGAGATTATGAAACCATTTAAAGCAAGTAATAGGGCCTCCTAAAGCATCAATGACTATAAATGAACTTTTCTGGTCAATAGATGGCTTTCACTTCAGGTTTCTAAAGGTAAACATTCAATTATAATCTGTTTTAAACAAAAAGGTAAAAAAATTCAACTTAAAATCAAATACGAGATTTTGAAACCATTTAAAGCAAGTAGTAAGGCTTTTGAAGGTATGAGTGACTATAAATGGACTTTTCTTGTCAATGGATGGCTTTCACCTCAGGTTTCTAAAGGTAAACATTCAATTATAATTTGTTTTACCCAAAAAAGTAAAAAAAAATTCAACTTAAAATCAATTACGAGATTATGAAACCATTTAAAACGAGTAATAAGGCTTCTGAACGCATCAATGACTATAAATGGACTTTTCTTGTTAATGGATAGCTTTCGCTTCATGTTCATAGAGGTAAACATTCAATTATAATCTGTTTTAACCAAAAAGGCAAAACAAATTTCACTTAAAATCAATTACAAGATTATTAAACCATTTAAAGCGAGTAATAGGGCTTCGAAGGCATCAATGACTATAAATGGACTCTTCTTGTCAATGGATGGCTTTCGCTTCATGTTTCTAGAGGTAAACATTCAATTATAATCTGTTTAAACAAAAAAGATAAAAAAAGTCAACATAAAATCAATTCTGTGATTATACAACCATTTAAAGCGAATAATAAGGGTTTCAAAGGAATGAGTGACTATAAATGAACTTTTCTTCCCAACGGATGGCTTTCACTTGACGTTTCTCAAGGTAAAAAATCAATTATAGTCTGTTTTAACTAAAAACGTAAATAAATTGAACTGAAAATCAATTATGAAACTATAAAACCATTTAAAGTGAGTAATAAGGCTTCCGAAGGCA